>NW_006263814.1:154091-156267 GCF_000469605.1 Apis dorsata | reverse complement strand
GAAGGCGGAGACCACCCTCGAAAAAGGGTTGAAACGCGAAATTACGCGAACCGTTCTCGTAATCGCGGTACAACAGTGTGTTTTATTATTCTTACGGGGAATTTTCCATCTTTCCTTCGTTCTCTCTTTTTTTTTCTCTCTCCCTTTCTCTCTCTCTCTCTCTCACTCACTCACTCACTCACTCACTCTCTCTCTCTCTCGCTCGCTCACTCATTCACTCTCTCTTTCTCTTTCTGTTTAAATAAAAATCCAAACGAATCGATCGCGTTGCAACACCGGTGGTTTGTTGTTTGGCCCGAAACGATCGGGGCATCGTAGACGCGGCGTGCTCGCTCGTTCACCGCTCAACCGCGAGATTATTCCGCTGTCACTGACAACAACGAGGGTGGAAAGATCCACCGGTCATCCTTGGTGCGTGATTCGTTACATCCCCCTACCGCGATAAAGTGGAAAGTGGTTGCTCGTTTTCGACTTTTCGACCCTTTCGATCCATCTTCGTCCTTTTCTTCTTCTTCTTCTTCTTCTTCTTCTTCGCCGTTGGGAAAGTAACAAGAAGGGGTTGGTGGAGGGGGAGGTGGTGCGAGACGGGAAGAAGGTGAAGTGCGTTGAAGGAAGAAGTGGTGTTCGCGTGTGCCTTCCAACAAGGATAAACGGGAAGAGTAGTAGCAAAAGTGTGCTTCCCCGGTTTATACAGTTTTCTTTCTCTCCCCCTTTTCTCCCCTTCGATTCGACGAGGAAGCGGATTCGGAAAATCGTGAAGAAGGAGAGAAAGAATATGCGGAGGAGGAGGTTGACGGCGATCGAGATTGTCGCGGGTGGGAATAGTTGTTGATAAACAAGCAAGAAGTGGAGAGAGTGTCGGTGGTTGATTAACTGTCGGGTGCAACGACAGCGCCGATCCGAATTTTCCTTTTGCTCCTGATGTCCTGATAATCGATAAGCGTGTGGTATAGGTGGTGTAGAGAGGACCGCCTAGGCCGGCAGCGATCGGCCTTATCGACGCCGAGAGAATTTCGTCTTCGCCGAGGGACATCCTCGAATAAATGTTGAGAAAAGCCAACGTGTTTCATCCCTCGACGCGAGGTCATCCGAGGCTCCCGAGTGTCCAAAGAGTCGTCGGGATGCCGATCTCCCTGAGAAATCATAGGATCACGTAAAACCTGGACCCGGTAATCGGTCTACCGAGAGATCATCCCCCCCGTCCCGCCCCCTCCCGCCCCGTTGCGGGGGATCGACGTAATCAGTCGCGTCAGCACAATTTAGGAACGAAGGAACTCGTCGCCGAGAGCGGTGTAGCACTTTCGTCGATTCGCGGCTCGCGAACCGATGCACCAAAAAGGCGTGAGTATCGCGCGTTAATTGTTGAACGAACGATGCGCGATGATGCGGATTAATAATTCTATTTATCTCGACGAACGACGAGGCATTTGGAATAAAATAAACAAGCTATCCTATTCCCGTTGAAAAAGCTTTGATCGATCAAAACTTTCGAAAACGTAGCTTCTTTCGATCCTTTTCTTCCTCTCTCTTTTTCTTTTGCTTCGAGCAACGAATTCAAAAAAATCGATTACCACGCGTATATAAAGCATCGTGTTGTGCAAATGTTCGTATTAACGTTAAAATGTTAAAATATTTTTCTTTTTTTTCTTGTTCCTTGTTGTTACTTTAAAGCAACCCTAAACGATCGTTTAAAAAAAAAAATGGTATTAAAAAAGAAAAAAAGGGAAGAATATAATAACGAACGTTTTAAACGAACGTAAACACGACGAAAACACTTCTAAACGATAGATTTTTATCCCAAAGTTAAAATAGAGAACACCGATATTACGTGACAAATGAGAGAAGAGAAAAGAAGAAGAAAAAAAAAAAAAATAGATGAAGACTTTAAATATAATAACAAAATATGATTTATCCGTAAATTAAAAACGCGATACGAAAGAAGAAAGAGAGAGAGAGAGAGAGAAAATAAAATAAAATAAAAATTAAAAAAAAATTGCAAAAATCGAGGGCAAAGAAAAATCCTCTTAATCAGAGGGGCATCGAGAGACAGAGAGAAAGAGAGAGAGAGAGGAGGGACGAAAAGCGAAAAGTTAGGCAGAAAGTTAACGAATGGTGAACGGACTGGTGGTGTGCGATTTCCACGGAAATGGAAATTCAACGAGTAGCGAAAACCCCC
>NW_006263814.1:150651-154015 GCF_000469605.1 Apis dorsata | reverse complement strand
GTGGGCGGGGGTGAGGAGCGGAGGGTCGGACTTCAGAGTTTATGCCCCGTCCCCCTCCCTCTCACCCCTGCAGTCGATCAATGCGTGGACGGGTTTCACTTTCGCGATGTTAAAGTGTTGCACCATCCCCGATTGAGGGACAAGGGAAAAAATGCGATTTCTCCCTTATCACGTGGATTCTCTCCCTCTCTCTTTCTCTCTCTTCGAAGCAAGGAACAAAGAAGACGTATAATTAAAGTTTCTTCGGACTTTCATCGATGAGGAAAGAATACTCGAAGAGGAAAGAAAGAAAGAAAGAAGGAGAGAAGGAAAGAAAGAAAAAATTTCTCGATAGTTGCGACACGCGGACACGAACGCATTTCCTCTCTTTTACAAGCGTTTCGAAGTTAATGGCTGGAGTTATTGATCGTATCGATTTACCGGAATCTCAACTATTTATAACGTTCTGCGTTGTCGGCCGTCATTACACATAGATACTTTTGCCGTTGTCGATTCCTAAATAATATCGGGATTTCCACGAGTCTCCACTTTCGCCCGCGATGATCCACGTCTCTTAATCAAGGGAGGATAAAAATTCTTTCTCGACGCGTTCTTTCGTCGGCGTCGATTAAGGACGATTCAAACGCTTTAAAAATATTATCAAATATCAATAAACAATTCCTATCCGCATTTTTGATATAAATCGAAAAAATGTAAACTTTTTAACACTTTTAATATTAATATTCGCGTAATGATTCGAATTAAGACATTATCCCCTTTTATCGGAATGCTAAACGATGAAAACTTATATATATTTTCTTTTTTTTTCTTTATGAATTTTATATCATTTTATATCAATTTATCAATTATCAATTTTATATCAAACGCTTTAAAAATATTATCAAATATCAATAAACAATTCCTATCCGCATTTTTGATATAAAGCGAAAAAATGTAAACTTTTTAACACTTTTAATATTAATATTCGCGTAATGATTCGAATTAGACATTATCCCCTTTTATCGGAATGCTAAACGATGAAAACTAATATATATATTTTCTTTTTTTTTCTTTATGAATTTTATATCATTTTATATCAATTTATCAATTATCAATTTTATATCAAACGCTTTAAAAATATTATCAAATATCAATAAACAATCCCTATCCGCCTCTTTGATGTAAATCGAAAAAATGTAAACTTTTTAACACTTTTAATATTAATATTCGCGTAATGATTCGAATTAGACATTATCCCCTTTTATCGCTAAACGATGAAAACTAATATATATATATTTCCTTTTTTTTTTTATGAATTTTTGTACAGTGAAGGATGGAGGCTAGCGAGTGGGATCACGCGACCTTGAGAGAAGAGGAATTCGAGCAGCATGCGGTATATTTGGTACCGGATGTGTCGGCATCGCCTGGCGATACCAATCGTGCGGAGGCATCCCTGCCAAGAAATTTGGTCCTCAAACCTTCTCAGGCCCTCAACGATGTACGTTCCTCCGCCAAAGAATCCTTTCTCGAGACCTCCTCGGTGAGAGTCGCGAGTGTAATCAACCATTTCTCTCTAAACCCCCCTCTAAACCCCCGAAACAGCGGCCCCCTCGAACGCGACGCGAACTCGAGCAAAAGCAGCTCGGTCTTTGGAATCTTGTTTCGATCGGGCGGGTTGACGCGGCTTTAATCGTTCCACCCGATTTAAGGGGTGGAATCAAACTTGACCGAGCGACGAACAAGCTAATCAACTTACCGAGCCGCACGACCTAGAGTCAATCGTTACACTTTCCTCGGTGACACGGGGAATCGAGACCAATAGCCTCGGTCATTGCACGAACTCTGCGAACTCTTACTCTTGGAGCGCGTACGTACACACATCGAATATCGTTCGATTCCTTTTGCGTCGGGTAATTGAAAACGGAACGAAACGGGAGCAAACAAGATTTTTGGAAAACGACAGAAGAATTCTTTATCGAAAATGTCGAATCGCGGTTTGGAAAATTATTATTAATATCGTGTGCGATGAAAATAATAGATCCGTGGAAACGTTCGTAAATATCGCCGCGGATAAAAACGAATTTTAATAGTGTTTTAACGTGTTCTTTGACAAAAATCGAATTGCGGAAAATTCTACTATTTCACACTCGAGCAGGATATATTTTGCGCGTACGATACAATTACGCGAGAAGAGAAGAGAAAGGAGCGTTGAGAGGGCCGCCAAATCGAATTTTAAATCGATTGAATCGGTTAAATGAAGGAATTGATAAAGGATATCGATTTGTCGTGTTCTCCGTAGGTTTTGGGCGTGTGGAGCACGAGTTACATACCCAAGGGGACACGGTTCGGTCCCCTCGTGGGCCATGTGTACACCAAGGACTCGGTGCCGGCCGATGCGAACCGGAAGTACTTCTGGAGGGTAAGAATCGAGCGCCACTATTCAAAAACCACGTAGTCAGGTATTTCGCAAGCGGTCGGCTATCATCGTAGGCCAGTCTCGGTTGGATGAGGGGGGAAAAGGAAAAAACGAGGGGGAGACGAAAAGGGAGGGAAAAAGATAGAGAGAGAAGCCTGCAAAGACCAGAAACTGGTTTCAGCCGATCTAGCGAGCCTTAAAGCGAAACCCGCGAAGCCATTGATGCCTCGTAACGAATTGATGAGTTACGATAGAGAGAACTTGGCTCTCTCCCTCTCTCTCTCTCTCTCTCTCTCTTTCTCTCTTTCTCTCTCTCTCTCTCCTTCCCTCCCTCCCTCTTCCGATTCTTGCTACTAAATCGCGGATATTTCCCCGTTGCTCGATGCCTTAACAGCCTCGAACATAGAAGATTTAGTCTTACCAGTTAGTCAGACTCGAGCTAAGATTTCCTACGGATACTATTCGCGTTTATTATTACTACTACTACTACTACTATTACCATTACTACTACTACTACTACGATCGCGAGTCGAACGCGTGCGTTGGTTGTCCGATCGACTAAATCGTCACGTACGTTAATCAATCGATAGGTGTACAAAAACAACGAGCTGTTCTACTACATCGACGGTTATGACGTCCAGAAATCAAATTGGATGCGTTACGTAAACCCGGCTTATTCGTCCGAATCGCAGAACCTAATAGCATGCCAGTATAAGGTGAGTCGAATTCGGATCGAGAGAAACGAGTTCCCCTACCCTCTCCACGTCTAGTATTGGATTNCCCGCCTCTTTTGCCTCTCCTTCTTTTTTTTTTTTCGCAGATGAACATTTATTTTTACACGATCAAGCCGATACTACCGAATCAAGAGCTTCTGGTGTGGTATTGCAGGGAGTTCGCGGAAAGGCTCAATTACCCGTTGACGGGTGAACTAATGCTTCAAAGAATACGTAAGCGCCACTGTATCATCTC
>NW_006263814.1:150048-150634 GCF_000469605.1 Apis dorsata | reverse complement strand
GAGAGAGAGAGAGAGAGAGAGAGAGAGAGAGAGAGAGAGAGAGAGAGAGAGAGAGACGAGATATCCATATCGTTATATGGCGGTTCGTTGCAGGACAACAAGTACAACAATCCGCGTTGCCGACGGAAATCCCAGCGACCGTCGATGTGGTGTCACCCCTGAAGGACTCGTCGATTTACGAGAGACGGTCGCAAATGACCCCGACGGACGGTTCGGTGAGGTCGGACGAGGGCTACCATTCGAACGGTTATCACGACGAGATCCTCACCCCGCCGGAGGAGAGCAGCGAGTCGGACTCGGAGAACAATTACGTGCTGGATTTCAGCAAGAACGCGAAAACGTCGGTGTGCAGCAACGAGGTGGTGAAGCAGGACAATGCGGCCGCGAAGAACGAGTACAGGAAGGTTAAGATCAAGATCACGAAGACGTACGGCAACTTTCAAACGTCGAAGAGTCTGGATGGAAACGGGAAGGACAAGGATCAGGAGTTGGCCAGCAGGGCGGTGACCCCGGAACTGCAGAAACCCGTGTCGCCCATAATTCTTCAGAAGAGCGTGGTCCTGGCCGCGGCCACCGAGGACGAGAT
>NW_006263814.1:145910-149517 GCF_000469605.1 Apis dorsata | reverse complement strand
GGAGGAGGCTGGAGGCAGCGACGAGCAGTCATCAATTGCCGACCTCGTCCACGATGCAGATCGACGGCAATCAGACGTTGATAGCCGGCACGCACAATCTTCACCTGGGCCATCACCCGGGCCTCACCATCCACGCCAACTCCTCGTCCTCCCTCAACCGTTACTCGCCCGCCAGCTCCTTGTCCCCGGACGATCACGGCTGCTCGCAGAGCGGCTCGCTGAGTCCGAACTCGCAAGGGTCGAGGGGTTACAGGTCGTTGCCGTACCCGTTGAAGAAGAAGGACGGCAAGATGCATTACGAGTGCAACGTGTGTTGCAAGACGTTCGGCCAACTGTCGAATCTCAAGGTACATCTGAGGACCCATTCCGGCGAGAGGCCGTTCAAGTGTAACGTTTGCACCAAGAGTTTCACGCAGCTGGCCCATCTGCAGAAGCATCATCTCGTCCACACCGGTAAGTGTAAAAGAAAAAAACTCCATGTTTTATGTTTTTACTCGAAGCTCGAGGCGCGGGTGATCGAGGTATACGTATACGTACATGTACACGTGCGCAGGTGAAAAGCCGCACCAATGCGAGATCTGCAAGAAGAGGTTCAGCTCGACCTCGAACCTCAAGACCCATCTGAGACTGCATTCCGGCCAAAAGCCCTACGCCTGTGACCTGTGCCCCGCCAAATTCACCCAGTTCGTTCACTTGAAGTTGCACAAGAGGTTACACACGAACGAAAGGCCTTACACCTGCCAAGGTTGCGACAAGAAGTACATCAGCGCGAGCGGACTTAGGACGCATTGGAAGACGACCAGTTGCAGGCCGAACAATATCGAGGATGAGCTCGCCCTTGCCGCGGCCGTTGGCTCGCCGACGTATTACGAGTACGGCCCGGATATGAACGTCGGTAAGTTCGATCTGGAGGAAAGATAGATAAATTTTATCATTGTATTCTATCCTGTCCTGTTGTTCGTTTAATCGGAGAATCGCGAACCCGGTGTTTCCAATCGATCGTAGAGGAGTTCTTTTCTTTCTTTGTTTTATTTCCTTTTTTTTTTTTTTTTTTTTCCCCTCTCTTTATTGAGAAGAGAACGTTGTTTCGATTTACAGGAAATATGCCGAAGGAATGCGAATTGGAGCACATCGATAATTACGAGAGGCACGGATCCACTCACGGCCCGCACTCCACGTCTCTCCACAACTTGGAGAATTCCGTGGGGCGGCCAAGCGTCATAGAGACCTCCCAGCCTCATATAATCGAGTGCACCTAAAAATGGGGGTATGAGCCCTTTCGCTCAAACGCAAAATCCAGCCGTGGAATAGTAAACGAGTTGCTCACGACAAACGAAAACGATGTTACCCTCGTGAGATGGCAGTGAGAGCCATACTCACGATTCCACGATTCCCTTCGAAATGGGAAAATCGGAGGAAAATGTTTTTCGAAAATGTGCTTTTCCTTCGTTTCACTCGTCGCGTGAGAAAAGCAGCGTGTAAGAGAAGAAACGTGTGCACAGAGATGATCGTCGTGACGCGATCGAAAATGTGAGTGAGATTACGTGCAACAAATCATTCGAAATTGTTGAAGGGAAAAAGGAGAAAAAAAAAAAAAAAGAAAAAGAAAGAAACTGTTGTTGCTTGGTTATTGTTAACGCGAAGGAATTCAAAGCTTTTAGTAGATAACACTTCTTGAAAGCTGGTTATACTTTTTACGTACGTCAAACGTAACGCGAAACGTAGTTCGATTTCTCTGACGAGGGTGGAAGAATCGACGAGATTCCAGCTACGAGCATACAAAAGTTCCTTCCTTGTAAATACTCGTTTCTATATTTTTTCTATGGTAGCGCCACCAACGAAAACGCGAATCAAGAGAGAAAGAAAGAAAGAAAGAAAGAAAGAAAGAAAAAAGGAGAGAGAAAGAAGAAACAAACGTGAAACAAACGTGAAACAAACGTGAAACAAAAAGTGGGACGAAATGAACGATAATAGGATTAATTATGTCTCGAGTCGTCACACGCTGCCATTTCCGGATAGAATCGAGAGAAAGCGAGTACCAAAGTCGTTCGAGCTTCTCGATTATCCTTCCACGGTCTATCCTAAATACGATGCTTAGAAAAGGTACCGTACTAACGCGGTACAATCGTTTTTTCTATTCTATATATATATATATATATATATATATACAAACCGCTAAAAAAAGAAAAAAGAGAGAGAGAGAGAGAGAAAAAAAGAAGAAACACTTCCACAAATACTTCCAACGTTCGGCCGATAAAACAGAAGATGGACAAACTCTCCAACGAGCAATTTCTAACTCTCTCTATCGCCACGCGTTCTAACGCGCCACGATGCACAGTTTGTACCTTTTTTATCATATAACGGATTAACGATAATTCGAACCCTTCGTCGTAACGCTTGGGACGTTGAAACGAATTTCGACCACATTTCCTGCAAAAGCAAACTGGACGTATATATATATTTTTTCCTTCTTCCTCGCGGTATCACGGTACCATTTTCTACGCGTTCGAGCTTAGGCGGTTTGAAAGTGAAAAATGAATGGCGGATTTTGTCGGCATCCGTCAGCGCATTCGCGGCAAACGCAACGCGCGGGGAAACATAGCGAGAGTAAAACGCGTTAAATGTTAAAACGAACAACCAGTGACGACACGACTGCAACTATACGAGACCTGTACCTGTATATACTAACATTTACTATTAATTATTCGATAATTTAAAGAAAAGGTAATAATATAAGGAGCTCTAATTTATGAATACCTTTATATATGTATATGTATAAAATCGTCGTCGGTTGGCGAAGAAGCACGGTAGGCTGCGCTCTACGATAATCTCTTTTTTAAATAGGGAGGAAATCTTTTCAGAAATTAGATAATTTATTACACGCGTACACGTAACTGTAGTTAAAAATGTTTAAAAAAAAAAAAAAAAAAAAAAAAGAACACGGGGGAAAAAAAGCTTTCGGTGATCGAGTATCTATATCTATATTTATACACATTCATATAAATATAAACATATACATATATATATATATAAAAATATATATATATACATATATATATATATTTTTTAGGCGTCCTTTTGTCGTGGAATTTTCGGAAAACGGAAAGCATAGTCTCTCGGTCCACGCGAACGAATATTATTTTTTTTTCCTTTCTTCCCCCCCGCCCTCGCCCCCTTTTTCTTTCCCCATCCCCATTTTCGAATTTTCCCTTTTCGCAACGCTATATATCTCTTCTCCTTTCCAGATCGATCGATTTTCAAAACTATCGTACCGACACACACACACACATACACACATACACACACACACACGTTTCTTTCGCATCGTCAATAGAGATAAATATAAAAAAAGACGTCAATAAAACGCGGTAACACGATAAGATAATTGGGAGAATCGTCGATTTTAATCATTACGATTCGATTTCGTTCGACGAAAAAAGAGAGAGAGAGAGAGAAAGAGAGAGCGCTTTATCTTTCTCGTCTTATCGCGATCGCGCACAAAGTTCGTTTACTCATCGTGACATGGAGTGCGATTAAAGAAGTTGATTAATTTCATGAGTGAATGAGTGAGTGAGTGAGTGAGTGAGTGAGTGAGAGAGTGAGTGAA
>NW_006263814.1:145547-145818 GCF_000469605.1 Apis dorsata | reverse complement strand
AGAGAGAGAGAGAGAGAGAGAAATAGAGAAGAGAGGAATTATTGGCGGAGATAAGCGCGGTGGAAAACGCAGTATTCAGAATAAAAGGCATTAAAATCGTTTAAGTATCGACAGGAAGGCGGTCGACAAAAATCTCGCGGTGTACAAAATACATAATTCGGTCGGGGACGAAGACTCGGGCGTGATTTTCATTGGGGAACAAGTCGAAAGCGCACATTAACACACGGGAACATTGAAAAATGAAATTCAGACAGGAATAAAAATGATAATC
>NW_006263814.1:145177-145413 GCF_000469605.1 Apis dorsata | reverse complement strand
CCTTCAATCTTCTCGCGCTTCGATAACACGTGAACGTTTTTTTTTTTTTTTTTAGCACGTAAAGAATTGTAACTGTTTCTAAGTACGTGAAGTTACTCGATGAAGATTACTCAAATCTTGAAATTTGTAAGATTCGTTTTTTAAAGCTATTTAAATTGGCAAAAACGATACGACAAATTTTTTTTCTTTTCTTTTCTTATCGAGAACAAGAAAGCAAATAATATTAATAATAATCG
>NW_006263814.1:143777-144193 GCF_000469605.1 Apis dorsata | reverse complement strand
AAAAAAAAAAAAAAAAAAAAAAAAAAAAAAAGAAATTTATCGAAAAAAATTCGAAATCGTATTAATCAGACCGGTGACAATGGCCACGAACCATTGATTTCTTCTTTTCTTCTTTCTTTCTATTTTGTATCTTCCATTTGGTTTCAGAATCATCGTGAATTTCATAAATTCCGTACTTCCATTAATTATTTAAGTGCCGAATCGTCGACAATTGAAATCAATAAGAAAAAGCGCAGCCTACCGATTAGATACGAAACGATAAAAAGAATCGCGATCGGTTGATGATTCACGCGTCTCCTGAATCTCTTGACACGAATTTTATAAAACGAATGGAAGAACAAGGTGACGTTGGAATCGCTAATCGATAACGATAGCACATTACGATGTATCGCAGACTGATATACGCACGGTTATAA
>NW_006263814.1:131525-143692 GCF_000469605.1 Apis dorsata | reverse complement strand
AAAAAAAAAAAAAAAAAAAAAAAAAAAAAAAGAAAAAAATATATATATATATATCTAAGTGCATCGCGATACGACTTCAAGGGTAAAAGATACGATTAAAACAAAGCAAGCAAAAGAAACAAATGGCATGAAGCACAGACCGCGTTTGATGACAATTTATATTCCAAAAAAACTTCTTTTCTTAAATGCCTCAGTTTCGAGAAAAAGAAAAATAAAAAAAATAAAAAAAATAAAAAAAATAAAAATAAAAAAAAAAAAAGTACAAATCGTCGCGCAACTTGCGTGAACGATTAACCTAGAAAAATCCAAAGGTTCCGCGTCCACTAATTGCAATCTATCCATCATCTATCCATTTTAGCTTGGAACGTGACAAGTTCAATGGTTCCTGGAAATATCATGGTGCTCGTTATAAGATTTTTAAAACTGATCATTTAGATTTCGTTTCTTCCGTTTCGCTGTACTCTTTTACGTGAAAAGGGTCCTTTTTTAAATAACACATAGATTCTCTATCGGCAAACGATACTTTGACGCGTCAGTTAAGTTTAAGGCAGCTTTAAAGTTTTTATTTTGGCGAATCTCCGTATTCCAGAAGAAGAAAAAAATGAGAAAAAAAGAAACAAAGGGAAAATTATTAAAACAAAGAGAGAAAGAGAGAGAAAAAGAGAGAGAGAGAGAAAGAAAAAGAGAGACAGACAGACAGACAGACAGACAGACAGACAGAAAGAGAGAGAAAGAGAGAAAGAGACGATACGATTCGCAAGGCCTTTATGCTGATTTTTGCTAACAGATTAACAGGCAATGTGGAAGACTCGGGCATTCTACCGAATGCCTAGGCCAAATGAAAATTTTCTAATACAATGTGTACGCTATAATAGCGATCTATCGATTAATCGAGACACGCGCAGGACGCTGAGGACTACCGTAATCGCGTCAAGATCGTAGGAAAGAACACAGACTGATAGATTCTACGATGTTGACCTCCCTTGACGGTAGTGAGTTTAGGCCTGCATGTATTCTATGCCGCGAAAACGACATTGGAAACTACCGTACATTTTACATTCATTCGACGCGATATTCATTCATTTTATACTCATCAAACGCAACAGACGTTCATTCCAATCATTAATTTTAATACTTTTGCGATCGTACTACTACCATCCGTTAATTAACGCCTATATTGAAACTATATTGAAACTATAGGATTATAATCGACATGTGTATTACGACAATGATGCACAATGATCATATTGGCTACAATTTATATATATATATCTAATGATAAATCCTAAAAGACAAATGATATAATTGAATTTCAGCGATCGCAAAAGTGTTGATTATATCGATCGATCGATCACGTATATTTTTTTACATATTCAAAGTACGATATCGAAGTTGAGGAAATGGTTTCCAGTGACGTTTTGTCGATTGTCATTCCGTATATTGCCTCGATTTCCTACCTTGCCTGCATTAAACGCACTATTATAAATAATGAGATGAAAGAGAAAGAAAGAAAGATAGTGTGTGAAAGAAAGCGAACGAACGATGAATGAGCGAACGAACGGAGGAGCGAAAGATAAAAGAGAGAATGAGAGAGCGAAAGTGGAAGAGAAATAAACCTAGAGCGTAAGATTTAAATTTGCGAAAAGAACAAAAAACATGAAAACGGTATAAAGAATGGAAAATTAAGAAGATCGTGTAAATACGCTGAAAGTAGATAAAACGAAGAATCAAGCGACTAACCGCCTCGACAACAGACAAGCAATATTTAGTTCTTACCATCTCGTAATAATTAAACGATAACTCCAACTGTACTGTACACACGTGTACACACTCGTACGTATTTAAACGACTATAAATTAAATGTTAATTATCCTTACACTTCGTATATAGTAAATTGTTACGCATTTATTATCATTACAATTATTGAATAGATAATGCTCAATTAGCATTTGTTTCTTAAAATAAAGAATAAATATATGGCTGTTGGATATTTATATGCACATATCACTACCTATCATTCACACCTCTCTCTCTAGTCATAAGCTTTTAATTCCAATCATTCACGTTACCCCTCCTTAAAATTAAGAATCGTTCGTCGTTTTCCGTCAATCTAAACTATCGGCGTGAAACGACGATCGAATAGAAAGACGGATCCTTCTAACAGGAAGGAAGTCCAAGGATATGTTTCAACTTATAAGGCGAGGTATATCGTTTTTAACCTTTTATTGTAAATTGATCTACAATCACCATATCCTGGTTCATCGTCGTTACATCTTCATCGTTATAGATAGGAAAATGTTACAGCAGCACTATTGCTCAATTATAGTGTGTGTATGTGTATATGTGTCTGCATATAACTCTGTTCATTTCTCGCAAGTATCAACTTCGATCGTAAATTTTAATTTAAAAATCACTTCTATCGGAGATCAAATGCCTCTCCGATTCATTATTGTACAATTCGATTTCGAAATGGCGGTTTCTTCGTAATATAAACAAATTTTTCACGATATTTAGTCTCAAAAATTCGCGATTGCGGGATGGTCGTGAAACGGAACAGAAAGAGGGAAACTACCTAACTTATGAATAACACCTTTCTTTGCACTTGCATCATCGTCATCATCATCATCATCATCATCATCATCATCATCATCATCATCCCCCTTAAGAAGAACGTGTATGATTTTCCGTGTACACGTCGAAGACAATATATATTCCTATATTAATTAGAAAAATAATACAGATTTTGCCTTGTTAATGGAAACAATTAGCTATATGTAATGTACCACATGATTTATGCGGGTATGGACATTTGAGTATGTTGTCACGGCTAACCAAGTCCCTGAAAACAATGTTAAGACTTCTTTCATCTCGCAGAAAAATTATACGTTTTTTTTTTTTAAAATCTAAAAAAGACATTTTTTTTTAAACACGCACCGAAAAATTTACTTCGTGCTATCTTACATAATCGCAAAGAGCACAAGCATAATTATCGGCGGTGCTATAAATTTCAAATCTAAAATATATAGGTAACGATAACGCATAACGAAAAAAAGAAAAAAAATGATAAAGAAAATTCATGACAAACTATTGTGATCATCGTATTAAAATAATATCGTTCGGACACGTAATTTCTATCGCAAAACAATAATAACATTAAAATATTTGGGAATAAAAAAAAAACTATGAGCCTTATATCGTACAGTTATTCCAACAGAATGTAACATCGTATGGAAATATAGGAACAAGATAGCGAAAATAATACATTCTTGTGCACATATTTGGAAATAATAGATCACAACTAAAAAAAAAAAGCGCAAAAAATGGAATCCTGATAACGTTCGGCTCTTATCAAAGATAAAATTAATTAAAAAGCCAAGAACGTTAAATCACAAATGAAACATCATTCCAAACATTAAATATATACTCAATTACAACATTTTATTATTATAAATATGTTGTGTCGACGAATTAAAATGTAAATATAGAATATGATCGTACGAACATTAATTGACAAAGAATAATGAGGATGTGAAATGTCCTACCTTATCAAGGTACAGGACTGTCTGTTCCGCTTCCACTGTTGGTCCCAGCTTCTGTTTTTGTGGCAGCTACTCTATCACCTCGCTTAGAACTCTTCGATAAGGAAGCAACTTCTTTCAGCAAACTGGAAATCTTGTGTTGCATCGTCGATATTTTGGCTTCGTACTCTTTTTCTGTCGCTTTCATTTTATTACGCAGCTCTGTTTCTGATGTAAAATTTTTTGCTTTCAATTCTGTAATCTGAGAAAACGAAAAATAATTATATATGATATCAGTATTATATGAATATATTTCAAATTATTATTATTATTTTTTTTTCTTTTTTATACTTACTTGTCTATCTTTAGCAAGTAATTGCCCGTCTTTAATAGATATTTGTTTCTGAAGATGAGCTATCTTTTCCTTAAGTTGTGTAACGGCGACTACATGATCCGAACTATTGGGATCATGTGGATCATGGACACCAACCATTCGCGCTGCTTTCACCGGTGTTGGACCATTTGTGTCCGCACCTTCAGATTGAGGCGGTAGCTTCGTTACATCTATTCTGTGTGGTCTCTTATTATGACTCTTTAATCTGAAGCAAAATAATTAAATTGACTAGGAATTCGTATGAAATATTTATACATTGAACATTACCAGGTTGTGTTACAATCGAAGAGATACTGAAATTGTGATGAACACAATTAAAACTACTAAGCACAAACCTTGCGACATTATTTGTATTTGAATAATTACTTTTGTTCTTTGTGCTTTGCTGCTCGTTGTTGTGCTAATTTCAAATGTGCCCTCCTTTCAGCATCGGATTGTTTTGTTTTTGCCAATGCTCGTTTGTATGACAATGTACACAGCCAACATAATAATTTTCCATCAACCTTTCAATCAAGATATTGATAATTATTGTTCTTGTATAACAAGAGTTTGTTTTGAATTTAAGATATTAATAATTATTATTCTCAAATTCAAAAAAATTCTTGTTATAATTATACAAAAATCAATTACCTTCTTATCTTCATCTTGTCTGTCAAAGGCACACTTTTGTTTGCATTGCTCGCAAGTAACTGGTGGCCCATAACGCTTCTCAGAATTTGTACATCTTTGACATTTACTACCAATAAATGCAGCTATGGTATTGCAATATTCACAGGCCGATGGCTTACCATAAGATTTCACATTTTGTTCACATTTCTTACAAATAGTGCTTGTATTGCCCTTTCTACAAAATAAAAAATAAAATTTTTTGAAAATATATCTTATAATCTGAAATGTAAAATAACATATGATGCTTACATCGTTTGTTGGAATTCCGATCTACAATATGTACATTTCACCACAGGAAATGCACCTCTGCATTCCTAAATAAGCAATATAGTACACAATATAGTAAAAATTCATTTAAAAAAAAAAAAACTTATTGTAACAACCTATATTGTATATATTTAAATTTAAGTCGATTAATATTCACACAGAATTTAAACAGAAAATACACAATGTTATAAGAAAAAAATATTTATCAAATTAAAAATTAAATAATTATTTTTTCAAAATGTGGCTTTTTTAAACAAAATCAATTAAAACGTTACAATTAACTTTTTTAAACATATGTACAATTATCCTTAAATTGGAGCGTAAAAATGAATCTGTATTAGAATCAAATTTTTATCTAAATCCTATTTCAAGATTTTTATTCGTTAACAGTGTTAATGTATATGAAACATATATTTGAATTAAAAGTTCTATTATTAGCATCGTATCTTACAAACACGAAAAATGACGCTTTAAAAGAATCAGTAATAGTGTAAAGAAAATTTTCCGAGGAAAAATATTAAAATCCAAAGCAATACCTTACACAATTGTTGCCCTGGAGAAAGTTCTTCAAAAGGATGCCTTGAAAAGCATCTGGAACATGCGAAAAGTGCTTGCACATTGTTCGCGCTCATCCTTGAACAGCGATTCGTGTTTGGCCTCGGTGCCCCAAAACCGTACGTCACCGACGATAAAACCAATTCGTAAAGACAACGGCGGATCGAGCCAAATTTTGCTTTCACTAGTAATCGGCCGTATTGTGAAACAAAAAGAAACGTAAAATTCAACACGATGGCACTTACGATAACAACTCCTTACATGTTTCACGATGTTTTACGCGTCTGACGCGATTGTTTTGCGTACATAACCGCGTCACTTCGCTCGTTCACTGCACCGGTTGTTGATTTGAGACAGCCATCTGTGACTTCTTACGTTTTTACTTATTCACATTAACGTGTAGATGTCGCTTTCATCTTCTTATACATATCCAACAAAATTTGTTACAAACCAATCATTCTTTTCCTAACTAAGAGAACTGATTAATAATTGGTTAAATTGGAGTTAACACAGTATTGTAAACATTTCTCATAGAATATGTCCTCTTTGACCTTTTCCTTTTGAAACTAACGAATCAGCACACCTTGTTCATCATTCGTCATAGTTCAGCAGTTCCGTTTACGCACGTGCAGTAATGCACGCATCTTATGTTTACATAGCTTTTTAAGCATATTTCAAATATAAATATAACCTAATATTATATATAATGATTATCATAGTAAATATGTTTAATTTATTTCCAAATTTATTAAAAAATTAATTTTATTAAACATAATTAAGCATAATATAAAATTAAAAGTAAAATAAAAAAAAAACTTACAGGTACGTATATCTTTTACATACTAATTATATTTACTTATTCGTATAAAAAACAAATTTTTAAATCATTTTTTAAATTATATCTTTAAGCCTACAACAATTAAAATGAATAGTAGCAGAATATGAACTGGATATAAGAAAAGGATTAACTATAAAAGGATGATAATCAAGATTAAAGATCAAGATTCCTGACAATAAAAAATCAAAATCTCTTAAATTTATAATAATAAACTAACATCAGAATGAATTGTTTCAAAAAAAAGTAGTTTTATATTATCAACTTATGAGCAAAATATAAATTTTATCATTCTATTAAATATTTATTTATGTACATATATATAAGATTCTTTATTTTTAATTATTAAATTTTATTATTACATATGAAATTTAATTATTAAATATATACATGTTTCTATTTTAGATTTTTATTATCATTTTCTATTATTAGCTTATTATTAAATTTTGATAATATAATTATAAAAAATATAATTTATTAAATTAAAATCTTAATTATTTCTGTCATTCTAAAAAAAAGATTATAATTAAAATGAATAATCATAATTGAGAATAATGAAAAACATATTTACATAAATGAATCATTAAAATCATTAAAATATAATAAAAATAGGAAATAATACATGTATATTTTATTCTATTAAATGTACACATTGGCATCAATAGATTATTGAATATTTATTATAGATAAGTAGATTTCACATTGAAAAATATTTATATATAGTAATTATATCTTAAGCAACATGTATTTAAAAAAATAATCATAAAAAACAGATCAAGGTAATAGCTTGATCTTATATGACTGGATAACATTTGACTTAGAAACAGTAAATTATTCGCTCGGATAGTGTGCAGTACGTTCGTGGGGAATAACTCAAAAAACAAAAATATTTATTGAAAAGAAAATTTTTAAGGAATTTTATGGGTAAATATTTTATGAAAAATGTTATCAATTTTTTTATCCATCATTTTCGATTTATTATCATTTTTTTTTTTTTCTCTCTAACAAATTTCTTGCGTAACACAATAACCCTCATTCTGATTGATATCATAAAGGCTTTATGCTAAGTTACACATCTCCCTTAAAGAATATTGATTTACAATAAAAAAAATATGTGCTTTTAATAAATTTAATCGAAGCGGGAGAAACGGTTCAGGAGGTTTATTGTTTGACCACTAGATAGCGGGATAACCTTGATCGACAGTTTTGTTTAGATTTGTAGGAGTGTAGTTAGTACTATTTCGCACACAATCAAACATCTTGAAAAGCTGGGCATGAAGTAACCAATAAGCGATTTGCCAGTCTAATCGTTCCAACGTCATTGCATAACTCGTGTTGCTTTTTAAACCAATTATTTAATGCGCTGCGTGCAATGATTTTGCACTTGGAGACATTTTCCGATCGATGTCACGCGTGTGTAATGACGCCGACCGAAAATGCGAATGGGCGTAATAACGCCGGCAAGTTCTGCGAATTGGATATATGTCAGAACTAACCTAAGAAAAAAGTTTATTGTGCTATTCTAACGAGATAAATATTATTATAAGATAGTATGAATCGCTATTCAATCTTTTTTCATCGAATTTCGATTTCGATATGTTTGACGTTGTTGCTCTCGTGTAATAACGTCTGTAATAATTTACGTATAGGTTAACTTACAGCGTCCATAGACGTTTACAATCTGTCATTTAAATTCGACATTTTTTTAAATCGTAATGTAATATATAAATATAAATATAGAGCTGACGTTTTATTAAAAATAATACGTCCTTAGCCATGTATTTTATAATAAGCACAATTCTTGAAACGTTCCTGTTAACCAATGTTGAATCATACAAATTTGAAGGTAACTGAATACGTGTTTCATCCATTCAACGTTTCTACATAAAAAAAATTTTAAAGTTCTGTAAACAAAATTTTATAAAAACTATGTGATACATTCAGTTGATGCATTTAAAAGTATTAATGTGTGAAACTTTATTGTATATCACATTATTTGAAAATAATGTATACGTAAATATAAAAATGTTCTTATTTTTTTCAATAATCTTTTTTTTTTATTCTATTTCAGCAATCTTTAAGAATGAATTCAATTTCATTTTGGAATAATTTTTGAATTTGTGTATTTATACAATTAAAATAACAACAGATTCGTTATAATGCATTTATGATTAAATGCCATGCATTCTATATGTGAAAAATAATGTTTAAAATTAGTATATATTGGTGTATAACCTGATTGCATTAAAAATGCAAGCCAAGAAGCGCTATTTATTATTATTTGTAACATGTGCGTTTCTTGGTTATTGTTATTTTGGTGGTTATCGATTAAAAAGTGAAAAGTGGACAGGCAGATCTCAGTTGCCTTATGAGCGATTGCCTTCATATTTAAGTCTAAACGAAGAATTCTATGACAAGGATTTGAGAACATCAAATGGAAACCCAATTATGTCTCAACGTACAAAACAATGCCGTATGGAGACTTGTTTTGACTTTACCAAATGCAAGCAAGGTTTCACAGTATATGTGTATCCAATTGAAGATGTGATAAGTCCACTATACCAAAAAATATTGAATGTTATTACAGAATCAAGATATTATACATCAGATCCTACTCGAGCATGTATATTTGTATTAGCTCTTGATACATTGGATAGAGATCCATTATCAACAGAATTTGTGCATAATCTTCCTTCAAAATTAATGCGTTTACCATATTGGAACAATGGCAGAAATCATTTGATATTTAATTTGTATTCTGGAACATGGCCTGATTATGCAGAAGAATCTTTAGCCTTTGATTTAGGATATGCTATGCTTGCAAAAGCCAGCATGTCTATTTTTAGACATAGACCTGAATTTGATATATCTATTCCATTGTTTGGAAAACAACATCCAGAACGTGGTGGAGAACCAGGACAAGCTTTAGAAAATAATTTTCCTAATAATAAAAAATACATTGCAGCTTTCAAAGGTAAAAGATACGTCCATGGTATAGGTTCTGAAACTAGAAATGCTCTTTATCATTTACATAATGGCAAGGATTTAGTATTTGTTACAACTTGCCGTCATGGTAAAGCATGGAGAGAGTTACAAGATGAACATTGTCAACAAGATAATCAAGAATATGATATGTTAGTATTAAGAAAAGATATTTTAACAATTAACTAAATTCTATATTTAATTATTTTAAAAATGAATTTTTAATTTACTTATTTTAGGTATGATTATGAAATTTTGTTAATGAATGCTACCTTTTGTCTTGTACCAAGAGGAAGAAGACTTGGTAGTTTTCGATTTTTAGAAGCTTTAAGAGCTGGATGCATTCCAGTTATTTTAAGTAATGGTTGGGCACTTCCTTTTCACGAACGAATTGATTGGACACAAGCTGTTATATTTTCTGATGAAAGACTGTTACTTCAAGTAAATAATATCAAAATAAAATCTAATAAAAAGCGAAATCTATGTATATACTATCTATATATATCTATATATAAATCTACTAATCTATGTATAAATATTATTTTCTTAGATTCCAGATATAGTGCGGTCTGTGTCCAATGTACATATTCTTAAATTACGGCAGCAAACACAATTCCTTTGGGAACGGTATTTTTCGTCGATAGAAAAAATTGTATTTACAGTATTTGAGGTAATATTATAAAAATAATAATAATCTAGAATAGTATTATGTAAAACAATAAAAAAATAATTTCTTTTTTCTTAATTTTTTAACATTTTATCGAATTTATAGAATATTCGCGAGCGTTTGCCTTGGGAAGGTACAAGAGAAAAGCTTGTTTGGAATACTAATCCTGGAGCATTAGCAATATTACCACAATTTGCTGATAGTCAACAAGAACTTCCATTTTCGAAAAGTAATCCAGGTAATACCTTCACTGCCATCATCTATTCGCAGTTAGGATCTACTGCTGTCTTATATCGGCTGCTTAAGAGTCTCGCGAAAAGTAAATATCTAGATAAGGTAAGTTAATCGTGTAAATCAATAACTACTTTTATTTGATATTAATACACGTTCTATTTTAGATTATTCTTATGTGGAACTCGGATATTCCATTACCAAGAAGACCACGATGGCAAGGGATCAAAGCATCAATACATGTTGTCACGGTTGATGGTATATCTCAACGTTTCTATCCTCATCCATTAATCAAAACTAGTGCCATATTATCTCTAGACGAAGATGCCACACTCAATACAGATGAAATTGATTTTGCCTTTACGGTATGGAAATCGTTCCCTGATCGAATAGTTGGTTATCCAGCAAGATCACATTATTGGGATGATTCAAAAGTAAATTATTTTAATATTTACTTTTTTATTTTTTTTTCTCTAAAATTTTTACATTAATTTTTACATATTATTTTACATATTACAATATTAATCTATTTTTACACTTTTTTTTTTTTTTTTCTTATATTTGAAGCGTTCATGGGGTTATACAAGTAAATGGACAAATGATTATAGTATAATTCTAACTGGTGCCGCCTTTTATCATCGTTATTATAATACATTGTATACCGAATTACTGAGTTCGACGCTTCACAAGACTGTCGAGCAATCTCAAAATTGCGAGGATATACTTATGAATTTTTTAGTAAGTCATGTAACGCGAAGACCACCTATCAAAGTAACTCAACGGAAGTTGTATAAAGATACCACAGTGGCAGGAATCAGGTATGTATTACGTACCTATATCGAACTGCTACGCAGGTGAATAAGATTTCCGAATATTCTTAACGTTTGGTAATAAATAGTTCAGCAATTTTCTATTTTTTCTATAACAAACATATTTCCCACCAATAATAACTGTATTAACAAAGTAAAGAATGTTGAAATTTAAACTTGACCAATCAAATCACAGATCGTATAATCGATTTTTCACAATATCGATTACTTCTGCGATAATCGATTTACAGTCGTTACTTTGAAGTTTTCGCCATTGAAGTGACGAGCACGTTCGTTTGACTTTAATAATTTAATTTAGATTAAAAAATAAAATGTATATTGTATTCATATCAGTTTTTATTTGTATCAACAAGTGAAAACAGTTACATCAACATTAAATTATAAGTTTTATGTTTGATTAATGATACAATTTATTTTCAAAGTGTTGTGTTTTTTATCATTATCATTATTTGTTTCGTAACCTATCATCGTATGTATTTTGTTGCTATTTAAAATAGAGCTTTCTTCGTGGTAAGTTTTCATTTTAATTTTAATTTTATTTTTTCGTCAATGTTTAAAATTACTTGTATAGTCGCTTGTCATTATTATTGTTTTACCTGCGTAGCAAAGTGTCATATTCATGAAACATTTTCAGGAATTATTTGATCCATCAAATTTTCAGATCTCCATGGAATGACCCAGATCACTTTATACAACGACAAACGTGTATGAATACGTTTGTAGCCGTTTTCGGGTACATGCCATTGTTACGATCTAATATGAGGCTTGACCCTGTTTTATTCAAAGACTCTGTAAGCAACTTGCGCAAAAAATATAGGCAAATTGAATTAGTTAGTAATTAGAATTATACGAGATATTTTATCAGTTATACAGTTATTTACCCTCGAAACGGGCATCCTATATACGTAGCCTCGAATATTTCTATTAAATAGTGGCGCATATTGCTAATTACAACCGCGTGCGCGCGCTAGAGGCTATTCCAAATGTATAGGAAACATTTACATCGTTGTAAGTAAGAAAACCATTGTATTATAGTGGTTATCAAGCAAATCAAGAAGGTCTTTCATTCTTGAGGAATAGCGATTCTCTGCGCTTTTATATATTCGCAAAAATGAATTTTTGTACAAAGTATGGGATATCTTGTAATATTGTTCGAATTTAAATCGAGCCACGGTATACAACCGTTGTTGTATATATAACCGTGTTCAATTGATGTACA
>NW_006263814.1:129057-131285 GCF_000469605.1 Apis dorsata | reverse complement strand
AAAAAAAAAAAAAAAAAAAAAAAAAAAAAAAAAAAAAAACGAACATTATTTGACAAATTCTTCGACTTTTAAAACCGGCCTTTGGAAGCTACATACAATGTATTCTAATTGTAGTCAATTGAAATCGCTCGAAACCAAATTTATCAAACGCTTACTTTTCTCTAATCGTTGAAACAATAATTATCGTGCAGATAATATTTTATATAAATCAAACAAAACATGTAGCTATGTCCGGATTACGTCTCGATTAGTAGCCTCAGGGATGGATCTATTTAACGCGAGAACTGAAATACAGCTTACGACTTCGTGGACTATCTGAGAGCTATTGATATAAATATAATTTTTTATATTTCAATTTTTATAATCCAATAACAATAATTAACGCTATCGATCTTGCTCGATGTTTTAAAAAAAAAAAAAAAATGAATGTTTACCTCTGTTCAACGTTCATTGTTGCAATAAGTGTAAGTTTATGTATAAAACGTTTCATTCGTTTTTCAATGTACACACTCAACATTGTATGTTCGTAGTTTCTCTATGTATTCTAGACACAGATTATTCGTAATCAAAATATTGTAGAAAGTATTTCAATATTTTACGTATTGTTGTACATGTATACGTATATTACGTATTTTTGTTTTGTTCGTCTCGAATATGTATATGTATAGTTCGATCGCTCTCAGGAGATCTTTAAAAAGAAGTAAGAAATTACTTGTGACAATATCGCAAGTATTGTCTAGTCGTTTACGTTCATTTATATCGATACATCCAAGGGAAAAGTACACGATCCACGTAGCTAAACTGGATGCCGTATTTGTGTTTTCACAGTGTAAGGAATGAAAATAATGTACATATATATGTGATATGTTCATAATTATCATGTGATATATTCGTAATTATCGGATACAGGATTAAAAAGGACTGTGTAATTCCACCAATGGCATTTCTTTATCGCGATAATGTTATAATATATGTTACTGGAAATGTTATATTTTTTATCGTATTGCTGATTTTAATGCTCGAAGGGTCAGCAGGAATAAAGGATTCTTTTTAATAAATATTTTCTCATTCGTTCTATTCTTTATTCAATAATATAAGAAGTGATTCTTTTTTTTTTCTTTTTCTTTACTTATTTATCGTCATAAATAAATCTGGTTCTTCTTTCCTGCATACTCTTCACCATGTAAATCTAATTACACACGGGACTGTGCAAAATGGTCGCTTTTGTTCTAAACAAACTTATCCACATTTGTTACGGTATCAAACATATTAAATTCTAACAGAAGGCTATTTTAAAATTAACGTAGTAGTTTTCTTATTACAATTCCAATTGCTGATGGTCAATGTAATCTCCTTTCGTCAAGATAACGTATATCCGAACAAATATTGGTGATTTTATACATGGCCGAGGAAATAAAGTTTTTATACAAACCTAATAATCGTTGGCTCGTGTATAGAGGAATATATTTATAATTCATTTTATATTATTTTATATTTTTTTTTTATCCGTGATTAAATTGGCATCGCTTGTTCTTTCTCTCTTTCTTTTATTAGAGATTTGTATCCATGGGAGAAGATCTCGACTCGAGTACACTTTCCGAGATACGATACACCATTCAAAAATTCCTGCGAAGAGAGGTACGGAATATTTCACGCGATTTTACGATCGTATCTTTACTCGACGATCCAAACTAACCCTCGGTATTTCGTTTGCAGGAGAAAGAGCGTGGAGATCGACGTGGAGAAACTTTTCTCTCTCGTTCGGTCACGTAAGCCGAGAATGGTTTCAGGGTTACCGATACGAAGAGCGGAAAAATCTGATCGAAGGAAGGCGGATTTGGTGGTGGAAAGACGGTTGATCGGTACCACCACCACCACCACCATCACTTTCGAGCGCCACCACCACCACCTCCACCACCACCTCCACCACCACCACCACCATCGCTACCACCTCCAGCTCCAGCGCGTATTGTGGCCCACCACCGTCGTTGGTTCGGTGATCGCGAATGGTGGTGGCCACGCGATATAGCACCAACACTCCCTTCTTTGTTGCCGCTTTGCTAGAAAGGTGACTATGCCAAGAAGACAGGAGGTATTGAGCACGCCTTGCGTATACCCAGTCACCTTTCTCTCTTCGTGACCGTAGCATATGTTTTGCGACGTCGATGGAGCTCTCCCGGCTTTGAACGGCGCTACATCGAAGCTGCTGCTCCGGCCTCCTCGTTGCC
>NW_006263814.1:128643-129024 GCF_000469605.1 Apis dorsata | reverse complement strand
TTTCTTCCCTTTTCTTTTTCCTCCCCCCCGCCACTCCGTTCTTTACCGGATTCCTGGCCAAGAGGAGCGGAAACCGAGAGACCGCCAGTGTTCGCCCGACCGGTTCGATCAAACTCGGCGTGAAAAACGTAATCGGCGAAAAAAAGAAGAGAAAAACGAAAGGAAACGGCCGCGGCTGAAGAACGCGGCGCGGAATCGGCGCCCCGTTTCACCCATTTTTAATTCGTTCCTCGTTCCCGCGAATTTCCACGCCAATTATCTGTGCGCGAATCTTTCCACGTTCGAGTAGAGAATACGAAAAAAGAAAAAAAAAAAGGAAAAGAAAACAAGCAGCAATCTTCGATTATCTTCGAGAGAGGAGGCTCGCTTCCTCGAGTGAAT
>NW_006263814.1:121480-128627 GCF_000469605.1 Apis dorsata | reverse complement strand
ATCGAGCTATTAGGAACGAGGCCCTAGAGAGAGAGAGAGAGAGAGAGAGAGAGAGAGAGAGGGACGAAGATGATCATCGTGAGCAGCGTGTTGCTCCTGCTGGCGGTCGTGTCGAGAGTGGGTGAGTGTTTGACATTTCTTTAAACCGTACTTCTTCTACCTGCAATCTATCATTCTTATTCCTATGCGATGACGCAATGAAATATTATTCAACGTTTCGAATCAATTTTTTTTTTTCTTTTTCGCGCCTCGTATCGAATATTTAACCAAGCATTTTCGCTTTATTGCATCATCGTATAAACACGATATTTTTCTCGTTATTCCTTTTTTTTTTTTTTTTTTTTCACTTTGTTGCTCGCGTGGAATCGCATAGCTCGCATTCCCGATTTTAAACGAAAGTTTAGACGCTTTTCGTTCGTTGTGCACGAGAACGCATTTCGCGCCTCAATCTTTAAATCACACTCGAAGGTCGAAGAGGAAACTGATTCGTAGATGAACGGTGAACGGCGACGTATTTAAATACGTATCTCGAATAGTTTACGTTACGTAACGCGCAATATTTTCTTCAGTTTCGAAGCGAAGTTTTTAAAAAAAAAACTTTAGATAAAAGTAATTCCAAAGAGAAAAACGTGCATCGTTAATCGATTATCAATTATTAAAATTTCGTCTCTACAAAAGACAGACTCGTTTCCTCCGTTTATCGTTTGTATTGTTAAATTTGTATGCGAGGAAAATTTTCAAAAAAAAAGAAAGAAAAGAAAGAAAAACTCTTTCATCGAGCTTTGACAAGGTTGAACGACTCGCGGGTCAACTCGCTCGTCAGCTAGCTCGCATTAGCCGCGAAAATGTCAGTTTACGTAACGTTCGGGTCGTTGGATAACTAGTACACGCGGAAATTAAGCAAAGTGCTGTTGCTCCCCGAGGGTGTGCCCCAAGGGTGCGCGTGAACCTCCTTTTTTCTCGATTCCCATCTCGACGAAGGTCCAAATACGGTGACAGACTTTAAAATGCTTCCTCGAATAGCTAAATTGGCTTTAATCCATTTAGGGCTGCTTTGGGAAAAAATTGGCTTGTTAGCGGTTCTTTCTTCGAGGGACAACTTTTCCTCCTTTTCTAAATATCTTTCATCTCTCAATTTCGTCCATTTCCAATTTCGAATCGAAAATTTCGAAATTTCGCGGTTGTTGATTCATCTCTTCAAACATTTCTACAACTTCTGTAAAGTCTACGAAGTGAACAAGATTTCGCAGAAACGATCGTTTCGCGTGCGAAATTCAAGAGTTTCTCCGTTGTTAAAAAAAAAAAGAAAAAGAAAAACTGCTAATATAAACTTTTGCCAAGTTCGCAAATAAAACGAATAAAACGGGAAGCAAAGAGTTTCTTTCCCGAGAGAAAGAAAACGTTATCGTGGAGGATCCTATCGATCGCTCTCCGACGCGAACGCGATTGGCCATCTCACGGCCACGTACGTATTATTGCGAACTTATTGCAAAACTGGAGATGAATCGTGCCGTGAGTGAACCTCGACGATCTTATCGGAAGGGAATCGATTCGTATAAATCGAAAGCCACGAGTCGAGGATGATTTGCACAGAGAACGGCGTTAACGCTATTGTAGTTTACGTTTCGGTAACACGGTTATGACGGACTCTCGCCGTGGAAAACGACGCCTTTTGCGAAATCGTTCGCCGCCTGTGCTCCCACAAAGGGTGCCCGTGGATAGAATCTATTTTCCCATCGGTTTAACGCGCGTGCACGCAATCCCCCTGTGAACTTCGATAGATGGAGCGATATTAAATTATACACCGGTTGAGAAATCATTGGAATAACGTAAGAAATTATAACGTAACGGACACGTTCCTTCGATCTGCTTCATTCGACTCGATGAGACGAAATATCAAAAATCGTATCGTTAATAAGATTTATTATACATGTTCGTTACGCGTGGCGCATTCTCCGTTAAGACCTTCCCCTCCCCGTAAAGAAGATACACGGAGACGATAACGCAGTTAATAGAATGCAGAGATCCGATGGAATCCGACCTTCGACGGTGGTTTCGATATTTTTTTCTTTTTTTCTTCCTCGCTAGAAATACACCGCTACACGCGGCGAGATGACGAAGATGTTATCCGTGAAAACAGCTGAGCGCCGCCACGTGCCCGCCGCGACGAGTATTCAAATTTATTCCATCTCCCTCCACCGCTGTACTCCTCGCCTCTTCGAATGTATAACAACACCATTATATTTCTTTCTCTAGGAGATAGAGAGAGAGAGAGAAAAAAAGAAGAATAAAATTATTCGAAACGATAAAAGTACGACAATTTTCTCGGAGCAAAGAAATCGTGGAAAAAATCGACAGGAGAGGAGGGAATTTGAAATTTGTTGGAGGAGAGAGGTGTGTATAGATATCGCTTGGTATTCGTCGCAGGAATGTCGTGGATCAAGAGTGGTAGGATTATGGAAGTGGATGCGGTTTAGCGCGTAGGCGCCACGTTCCACGGTATCGTCTACTCGCTATCGAGTAATTTACTGTCAGGATGCAGTTTACGCCCCGTAATTTATCCGCCCCCAATCTCAAGCTCGGCGTCAAGGACTCGGTTAGAAATATTGCCGAGATTACGTTTAGGTGGTGCAGGGCGCGGCCAGAGGAAATCTCTTCTCGTGTCGGAGAACATTTTTTGGAGAAAAAGAGAGAGGAAATACCTGCGAATAGCTCCCTAGATCTTCCATTATCCTTACAGAATAGTGAGAAGGGAATCGTCTCTTCGTACGAAATTATTCGTTTGTCTTTAAATATTCTTTGCCTGTCTCAAATTTATTAAAAATCAATTCGAAACTCGTCGGAGAAGAAAGGAGAGATCTATCCATCTCTATCAATTCCGCAGGTACTTTTAATTCGCCGGTACTTGTAACCCACCCTTTTAAAAGGGCGAAGGATTACGAAGGTAACGTGGAAGGTAGTCGACGATATTTTATCCGGCGACAGGGGCCGATGGTTAAATTATGTACACGCGGCGTATTAAAACCGATACCTCGATGCTACGTATCCACTCGTATCCGTATAGGAATACGATACCCGCCGTGGCCGTGGACACGTTCCACGGCTATTATCCTTTCCCCTTGCGGATTCCAACTGCACCCGCGCTATGCACTTCTGCAATTATTTCAACCGTCCTCCCATACTTGTCCACCGTTACGCGACCAATCATAGGATCCCGTGTTTATTGGAAATCTCGAGGCGGTGTAATATAAACCGTAAATCGCGCATCGGCCGATTGCCCATCCTCGGCAAATTGTTTTCTTCTAACCCGGCAGGGTTGGTAGACAATCGTCGTTTGTCCCTTCCCTCTTAGTTATATACACGTTCTATAAATTCCTTTTTCTCCGCGAGGTAGGGTTTCCAAGTTCCAACAGGGGGATAGTACCCTCCGTGGAGGATATCGCAATATCTCAGCCTCGTGTAATTCGCGTTTGCGTAATAACCTCGCCGTCCGGCTAAAACTCGCCGCGGACGACAAAGCGGCGAGTTTCCCCTCCCCTTTATTATTATCCTCCTCCTCCCTCGGGATTCCATCAGCACCCACACGCTCCCTCTCCTGTTTCGCAATTACCCGCGGCAGAATTTACCGCGGCCGTACACGGGTCTGTGCCACGAACCGCGTGGCTCTCTTGCCTATTACGCTCTCCTCGCCGCATTATCCATCGATGTCCGCGCTCAGGCTGTTGCCAATTACCCGGACAATTTACCGTGGCCAATGCACCGATATCAGCTCCTTCGCCCCCCCCTCCATTATCCTTGGACCGCCGGTGAGTTTCGTACGAGGAGGCTCGATTATTATTATTATTTATCGAGGAATTAATAAATTTCGAGTTTTTCACTTTCGAAAATCCTAGGAAATTAGGAAATTAATTCGATTCGAGTCAATTCGTAGGTAATTTTTTGTCGTGGAAATAATAGTCGGATTATAGTCGAATCTTTTGAATTTAAGAGCGTGGTATTAACACGCCCTTAAACGCCATTTATTGCGAGCGTTCGCGTCGTAAAACAACGCGGTCGGGATAGAATAATACGCAAAGCAAAGAGAAGCGTAATAACAAGGTGCGGAAACCGGGTATTATTCTTAACCGGGGCTCCCGAGGCAATCGATAAACGAGGATCCATATTTGGATTTGCGAACGGATTCATTATACGAGTTTTTACACGACGCTCGAAATTGCCACTTTTCACGGAATTATCATTTTTTTTTTTTTTATTCCTTAATTTAACGTCGAGATTATATATAAATCAAAATACCGATATATCTCGCGATATAATTATAGATTATCAAATGTCAAACGTTCATTTTGCATCATTGTCATTTCCTTTTCATTCGACGAGGAAAACTTTTACTTTAAGGCCGAAGAAGCACGATTGCTCGATTGCTTCCTCGATCGAACATTCCAACTTTGTATGATCCGTGCGCGAAATTTCGGATGATCGGTTCGACGAAACGAAACTTTCGCTCGCCACGGCTTGGAAGGGACAAGAATGGCGCGAATTCTCGATAGAAAGGGATATAACTATACCCCTCTCCTTCTCTTGATTTATTTCCGCGCGAATAGAATTCCCGAGGGTTGCGAATTTTTCACAAGGGGCAAAGAAGGAAACGCCCACGATGCGTCGTCAGGGATGTCGAAGCTTGACCGTTATGATTTAACGCCCGACAATTGTCCGCCCACGCGGTTCATAAGAGATCCTGTTCTCGATCGCTGTTATCTGGAAATCGGCCTGAAAGTGGCGTAATGCCCTCGTTCTTAACGTACTTCCACTTTTTGCTTCTTATGCACTTTATAAAGTATTCTTAAATATTACATCTCTTATACATCTATTTATTAGACTTTTTTAATTATTGTTTACTTTACGAACTTGAGTAATAAAAAGATATCTTGAAACAGATTCTCCTTTGCGAAATGGTACTCGACACGATTTCCAATTGTATTTGGCATTTTTTCGTCGGAAATTTCTTCTCCCCTATTGTCGCTTCGAGTGTTCTTTAATTCCTTCGAAAAAATATCTCTTGATGCAAATCTTGCGAGGAGATATCGGTACGTTATTATCGGTATGTTATTATCCATTGTTTTTCAGTCGGGCGTTGTCTAACCTTTCGATTAAAAAGCGAGCGCGAATACGCCAACGTTGAATCGAATCGTCCCTCGAGGATAACATTCATCGTGATTATAAAATATTCGAAGAGTAAAGTGTTCCGTTATTATTAAGCTTAAAAATGTTTGGAACGAGATTGTCACGAGTTAGTTAAAAAAAGAGAGAGCGCGATTAGATTCCGCGTACGTAAATTGAATTCCTTGGTCCGCTTTCACGGTCACCCGATTCACGCCAACACCGTTTTCAGCTCTCGATCCGCATCTCGTTACGCGGGAGAAACAAAGTCGAACGGATACGAAGAGAGCGCGTTTACGTCGCCGTGCCCTCGAAAAGCCACGGCACATCGAGAAAGGTTTCACCTTCTCCTTTCGTTTCATCCTCTCCTTCCAAAGAGAAGGAGGAGTTTCCTTTTATTTTCGCGATCCACGAAATTCACTCGGCCAACGATCAAGCGTTCCACGTCTTCTGAATAACTTCGTAATCGTTTGTGCAATTACGCGCCATTTGTATACGAATATACTTGCTAATCCTCAGGAGCTCATGAAAATTAATCGACACGTTGATTCGTTGGCAATCTTCTAGCGCAAGTCTTCCGTAATCGTCCTACGCGCGAATAATCTTCAAATCGAGAGTGAAATATGACGGAGCGATAATAACTTTCTTTCTTATAACATCGATCGATGCAAACGATCGAGCTGTCCTGGAAATAACGTCGAGAAACTCGCAAGTTTCACTCCGACTGTCCAACTGAGACCTGCGCGATGTGTTGCAAACGCTGTGGAGAGCAAGCGAAATTCCCCACGGTGTATTCGCGCCACTTTCGCACGTGCGTGCGCTCGCCGATAGCGAAAACGCTCCGTGATAGATATACATGCTCGACGATTACGCAGCGGCCTCGCAAAATCCCACCTCTACTTTTCGATTCTATTTTTTATTTTTTCCAGCGTGGATGTTAATGGCCGGGTGTTGCAACAAGTTCGGTCAAGTTTCTTCTTGAGGCGTTCTCAAAACGAGAGAGAGAGAGACTAGCCGTCCTACATGTAGGTCGTCGATATCCGGTATCCAGTTTTTCGCTTTGAAGAGAGAGAGAGAGAGATAGGATGGGAATTTGTTAGAATTTTATTAGACGCGCGTATCGTTCTATGCATATCGGATTAATGTTTCGATCGATTGGCAAAAAAATGAATATATTTTATATTTGTAAGCTTGTTGCTAGGAGCATTAATAAAATTATGCAATTGCCGTAAATACCGGTCGCAAAGAATACGCCAAAGTACAAAGTACACGAGCGGGGATCGTGTGTGGATCTTAAACTCTTTCTCTGCTAACGTTTCGAATTACTCGATCGATGCGAATCTTTCGACAAATTCGGACAAGATGTTGATAAGCAAGATAACGAGTTTTTTCGCGAGTTTTAATTCTTCAAATCCGATCGTAGGAAGAAAGAAAAAAGAAAAAATTCTGGAAAATACGAAATTATTTATTTATTACGTTTCTAGAAGGTATCTAGAAATCGTAGAAAGTTTTTAATTAATCCGATTTATCAATAACAACGTATCTATCTATCTATCTATCTACGCTTGAAAAAAAAATTTTCAATGTTGCTACGCAGATTGTTTGGCGGAAGAAAAAAAAAAAGAAGAAGAAGAAGAAAAATAGAATGCAATCGTTCCGCGTGTGTTGTTCAGTTGTGGGATTTCAACTTTCGACCGCGTATCAGACACCGTGCGATCATCGCGTTGCATGGTCTAATTAATTAAGGAATCCATGAAAAAAGTATTCAGCGCGATTCCCAACCGAGATATTCAATTGTGTGTGTGTGTAGACGAGCGATTGCATATATATATATATATATATGTATATTTTTATATTACACTTCGGGGCCGTCCTCTTTCTCTTCTTCTTTCGCAGCGGAAATCAAAGATCGCACATTGCTGCCATCGTAGAAAACAGCTACAACTTTTTCATCCTTCGTTCCCATACAGGATTCCGTATGCTAATCGTT
>NW_006263814.1:118568-120936 GCF_000469605.1 Apis dorsata | reverse complement strand
TCGAGGCGATCTCGAAGATATTCGCGCGTACCTCTCCCTGAATTTCTCACTTTTCTGAGATTCGATATCGTGGACACCTACTTTCGTACGTGTGTTTTTTCTTTTCTTTATCTTATCAGGTATCGCCTTTCTTCCCGACAATTTTCGCGAATTGAAAGAATCGACGAAAGAGGGAAAAGAGAGGGGGGAGGGGAGGGGGAGGGAAATGGAAACGCGGTCTGCACTTCAAGGTCGCCTTGTCCTTTCCCCTCAAAAGTCCTCGCGGCTGAAAGAGAAAGGGTAGCGCACGCGTGCCCCCGCTCTGAACCGCCTAAAAATATCTTGAACCCGGAGTTCGAGCCGTCCTTGCCGATCTCTCCTCGTGGCCGTCGCCTGTGTTCCGGCTGATAACGCGATCGCGCATACCGTTGCATCTCATTAATCGATCCCGCCTCGCGTCCACTCGTGATTGATTAATCCCCTCGGAAGGAGAGCAAGTTTTATCGATATCTCTTATCTTGGGCAAATCTTGGGGAACGTTTGTCAATCGCGAAACGACAATTTTCGCGATCGTTGGAGTAGATTTATATATGTATATGTATATACATACACGTGTATATATAACGGCTATAAACGCAAAAGGTGTATATATATATTCGTAAATTTACAAGCACGGTGATTCGACACCTACCTACCTACTGAAAGTATTAAATAACTAGTCGTTATTTTTTTGCGACGCCCAAAAAACTCGAGTACAGAATTTTTTTATTTTTTTATCAAGATCCTAATCTTTCGCTTCGAGGAGCCTATTATTCGTCCTTTAAACTGCAGTTCTCTGGCGTGAAAAGAACGTTGAAAAGGAAAGAAAAGAACGAAGAACGTAGAACCTTCGAAAGGCTGGTCTCCTTTCGCTGTCGATGCAAATTTTTGTCGACGTTGACGGCCTCGATAAATCACGCGTCGCGAATAAAAGAGAAGAGAAAAAACGTTGCTCGAATATTTGACCTTCGCTCGCGAAACGGACCGGTCCCGTTTCCGGCCGCCAATTCCTTTTTTTTTTTTTTTTTTTAAATCGAGCAACATCGGTTACAAGTTCGATATTTGGCGACGAACGTCCTTCCTTTTCATCGAAATGTAGCTGTATAAAAAAAAAAAAAAAAAAAAATTGAACCGAAACGGGACGTATTTTTATTACGTTCCTTTTCGCGAACGTAAGTTCGCGAGATCCGCCTTCGAGGGTCGCCGAGATTTCGTAATAAAGTGGGGAGGGGAGGGGAAACGCTCACCCCACTTTGTATCGATGGAAATTACTTTCAAACACTGCGATAAATTCGTTGCCGTCGAGCGTGTCTCGAGGCTCTCGCAATGATTCCTTTGATACACGTCATCCTATCTTTTATTACATCCCCACATTCCCATCTCTTTTTTATAGAAATTTTGTAAAAAAAAAAATCGCCGCGTTATTAACGCTTCGCACGACGGCTACCCACGATCGTTGCGCAAACAGAAAGAGAGAATGAGAAAGGAACAAGGCAGTTGGAAAGACGCGGCGAGGCGGGAGATATTATCAGGAGCAATCGGTCGACAATAGATACGATAGGGGTGACGAGGCGAAAAGGCTTGGAGAAAGAGAGAGAAGGACGAATCGCTCCTTTCTCGAGTGACCGCGATCGGTAACGTAAAACCTTGATCGATCCGTGGGACTGATTCTGTACACTCCCACGGAAATCTCACGGTAACCGTATACAGTATTAAGAAACACGCGTGGCACGCACGTCACACAGCGCTCGTTCCACTCGTGGAAAAACGGATTAACGGCGATAATCTGTTTTCGATTTTTTCCGATCAGAATCCTTGCCTATGATATCTCGATTGTGCAAAGACAAAATTATTATGCAAAGACAAAATTTGTTTCGTTCATAAGGCATAATTCCATATCCTCTTGGATATATTTTTATTACGAAGCTATATATATATATGCATAATATTTCGATTGTATATATACGAAATTTCATTCTGTGTTTGATTCGTTTGTAAGACATAACGTAAATATTCCATATCCTCTTGGATAAATTTTTGTCACGAAGCCATACCTATACCATACACATAATATTTTGATTGTAATATATACGAAATTTCATTCTGTTTGATTCGTTTATAAGATATAACGCGAATTCCATACTCTCTTGGATAAATTTTTATCACGAAGCTATATCTATACAGTCATTTGCATGAAATAATAAGATCGAGTAAGGAAGTGACACGATCTTTAAAATAGCACTCGAGATTCGTTTGCGCGATAATTTTTTTCGATTTTTCCGATCAGAATCCTTGTCTATAATATCTCGATTATACATACGCAAAGACAAAATTTGTTTCGTTCATAAAG
>NW_006263814.1:116496-118451 GCF_000469605.1 Apis dorsata | reverse complement strand
TATATATATATATATATGCATAATATTTCGATTATATATTTCGTATATATACGAAATTTCATTTTGTTTGATTCGTTTATAAGATATAACGTGAATATTCCATATATGTATTCCTTCTTGGATAAATTTTTGTCACGAAGCTATATTTACACAGTCATTTGCATGAAATAATAAGATCGAGTAAGGAAGTGATGAATAACACGATCTTTAAAATAAACACTCGAGATTCTTTCGTCTGATAATTTTTTCCGATTTTTCCGATCAAAATTTCATCTCCTTCCCATAATATCTCGATTGTATATATTTGATTCGTTCACAACGTGAATTGCATTCTCTTGGATAAATTTTTGTCACGAAGCTATACCTACAGGCATTTGCATGAAATAATAGGATCGAGTAAGAAGGAAATGAATAACACGATCTTTAAAAGCGCACTCGAGATCCTTCCGGTTGCACGGTTGGTAAACGGAGAAAGTAATTACGATTACGCGCGGATAGTTATTATCTTTGGAACATGGATCTCCCTTTCTTCCATATTTCGTTTTATATATTCGTTTCGTTTACGACGTAACCTTCGCACGATCTCGTCCGAGATCGCGAGAGGAAACGTTGCCCGCGCCATAGCGGAACAGAAAATAATCGGCGTGTCGAATTGCCAACGCGTCAGCGCGTTTATTCCCGGAGAAAGTAATATCTCGGAATACATTTACGCACGTATATAGAATTATTATTATTATACCTCGAGTATGCGTATGCATTTTTTACCGCGTATTTCTCGACCTTCTGTCGCCATCGAAAACCATGGATGGATGAACTCTGTTAAGAAATAGATTGCGAAGCGAAAGAATATACATATAAATAACAAATATTTATTTAACAAAGCAATAAACTACTTACATTCACGGCGCGAGCGAAAATATTCGCGTGAATATAAACTCGATACGTTCTTTTTTTTTTATTTTTCATTTCTCTCAACTCTTCATCGTGGCCACCAATCTTAATAACAACGAACGAAGGAAGAAACGAAGTCGAAGATTATTCTCGCGTGGAAAGAGAGCGGCGTGGACGTGACGGGTCACGATTTACCTTTGCATATCAGCGGCCGTCGGTGGAAGGACGGGTTTCGCGAGAAATGTGTCGCAACTCTGCGATACTCGTCGTATAAGGGAGGGACGTATTTCTCGCCCGATGTATGGAAAGCCTTGGCCTTCCCCCCTCTCTCTCTCTCTCTCTTTTCGAAGATCCTCCCTATCTAAGGGACGTATCTCGTTGTCAGGGAGCGCGTATATATCGAAGGGAACGGACGAGTTGGCGATGCGCGGCGGCCGCCCATTCCTACCTGTTGCTCTTCTGCAACTCGTTTCAAGCGTCGATCCCACCTCGCAAATCGACCCCTGCCGAGATATACGAGCGAGTGGAAACGCTCGTCGTATATAAAAATATACGCGCGATCGAGAAATATGCTCTCTCTCTCTCTCTCTCTCTTTACTTTTTTCCATTCCACTCGTGAACTCGTAAATTATTATTTATCGAACGATCGAATAATGGAAGAAGAATAATATCGCGTCTCTTTCTTCGTCTCCTCTACTGTTAACCGCGAGAAACTCGAACTCGGTGGAGTTGGAAAGGGAGTACAGTTTTTCCATCCGCGTACAATAATTCCCCGCCATAAATTTCTTCGATTTAACGAGCGAGCGTCGCCGTGTAATCGCGATTCGCTCCGTGCGTTATCTCCCCTTACGCGATCGGTGGTTGTTTCACCCGCCTCCCCCTTCACTTGGATTCCTCGGATCGTCATGTATGAACACGTAACAGGAGAACTCGTGCACGTGATAATTCAAACGCGCGCTGTACAACGATGCAGCGGTTGATACGTGACCGGCCGTTTATGCATCTGGCCGCAATAATCTCCACCGGATTCATGGCTGAAAACGTGTGTGCATTATACGTGTGTA
>NW_006263814.1:104014-116277 GCF_000469605.1 Apis dorsata | reverse complement strand
GATACCCTCGTGCCCCCGTCGAGGAGGGGGTCGACACCTACATCATCGGTCCATATTCTATTCTATCCCGTTCGAAACTTGGATCGGAACTTGTAACGTATAAATCGTTCGTTTCGTCGATCGTTAATGGACAGAGAGAGAGAGAGAGAAAGGAATCGAGCAATTCCATCTGAATTTGCGGTCGTTTACCGAGGAGTGTGCATTAGCGATCCCTCTTCGTTCGTTCGGTTGGGGGCCGCAATTTCTTGCCACCATTACGCGGAGTAGACACGTAAGAAGCGGCAGTTTGTTATTAACCGCGAGAGCGTTATCGCGATCGAATCCAGGATTTAATCACGCTCGCCTCTAATTCTCGTCTAACTATCCGAAATAATTGCTCTCGAAATCGATGTATCTCCAACGACGATTGAGGACGAAATATCGATCTAAATATTCTGGGGAACGGTCTCTGTACGAGAAATTTTCTTTTTAGCAATACTGATCTTTAAACGCGTTAAAACGAAGAAAAAACAAGTTTATTTTAACGAGCATCACCATATGGTTGAGAGAATCGAGAATCATGGCGGGGCGAACTTGGAACGGCTCGAAAAAGAAACGACGTTTTCTCGACTCGAAGTGACAATGATTTTTTCGATATCGCCACGATCGAATAATCTTCGGTTCCGTGCGAGTGAACGTGCGCTTGGTCTCGGATAAGGAACGGCTGGTTACCCGCAACTTGTCGAGCGTAGGCCTTGGAACGCGCGTATCCAGCCTTTCCCTGGATCTTAACCGCGATTCCGATCGGCGATTGTCGCCCAATTCTGCCTCCTCCGACCCCGGACACGACACGTCGCGCGCTCTCGTGAAAGTGAAATCGTTGCTTTCGGACCTTCAACCGCTCGAACCACGTATCCGAACAACAACCCCCTTCCCAACGCTTTGGCTATCGATCCGCTACCGTTCTTCGCCGGTTGAAAGAATTCTCGCCGAAGGTAGGAATGCGGTAATCGTCCATTTCGTTGAGGAAATGGAAGGAAATTTCAACGCGTATTTCTCTTGGTCACGTGTACGAAACGATACCTGTATTACTTAGATGTATTAGGGGATCCAAAGATTTGTATATCGGTATAAAAATATTTTTATTTCTCATAATAATTTTGTATTCGAGTGGTCAATCAATTATTATATGAAATAATTAATAGCTTCGAAAGTATTTATAAATGAAAATAATTTTTACGATTTTGAATTGTAGCTCTTATATGTGGTATTAGGATTGAAGAACAAAGCGTGGAGATGGATAAGTCTATTCTGTTGAAAAAGTGACTAGTTAAAAATTTCGAAAGAAGTAACTTTAAATAATTTAAATATAGCCTCTCCTTTCTCATTATTACGTTTTGAACGATATTATATCGAAATTACCTTATTCGTAGCTATTAAATTTTATCCTTAACCAATAAACACAGTACACTTCGTATACTTTTCGTTTCGTTCGAATGTCAAAACCGTTCCGTCCAACTTGTCTCGAAATTGGAAAAGTTTCACGCTCGAGATACTTTTCGAAAGAGCGAAAGTTCCTTTTCGATTTCTCGTAAAGTTTCTTTCCGATCCATCCTCGCTGTGTCGTAACTATTATAATTAAGTCAAGTTCGGTGCCGATCCAATCCCCAGAAGAGGCACCTGTGGTGTCGATAACGATATGATAATGAAATCGGTGAGTTACGCGAAGTTGTGACGCGCGAAAACGAAAGGCGGTGCGAATCAACGCGCGAGGCGGACGGCTCTTGTCCCACGCCATAAATGGGCCGAAGGTCATCACCGATTCGGAAAGGGGTCGACGAAGCCTCGTTCGATCCACGCTCGCGTGACTTTGATCTATTTTTCAGCGCACGATCGCGCTCTCGATCGCGAGCCGGTTGCGCAACGGCGAAGCCTTTTGCGTCTTCGCCGTCGTCTTCGTTGTCGCCTGCACGCTCCGCTTAATCGCTCGACAAACGGCCTCCTGGAAACCACCTCTCATGCAATCGCACGTGTGTGTGTACGCACAATTTTTCGTTAATAATAATTAGATTCGAAACTGTCCGCCTGTTGGAGCGAAAAGAAAATAGATCGATTGCTTTAACGTGGAAGGAACTGAATGTCATCGAATTCTCAGGATGATCTGATTTTTTGGAGAAAAAAAAAAAAGGAAAATCCGGTTGGGAAAATACGAGGCGAGGATAATTGGCGGCGGGTCGAGCGGAACGTCATCGAAATTTTATATAACGTTGTGCGCAACGATGATGGCGCGCTTTCTTTTCCAATGGCGAAACGATTACTTTAAAATCCGCTGAAACTTTGATTGAACGCACGACGCGTTTTAGGAGAGGTTTGCGCGCGGGTGAAAGCAAAGAAGGGATCAATCGTCGATGATTTCGTTACGAAATAATAAATATTCGCGAAGACGAGGAAAGGGTGCATATTCGATGAAATCGACGATTCGATCGTGTAAACACTGAGACAAGTGTAGGCCAGATAGAACAATCGTTTTGGCGTACGAGTTGCGCTCTTTTCTTGCGTAACTGCCTTCTGTAGCCTTTTCATGAGCGAAACAAGTTGAAAACAGAAGAGGAAAAAGAAATCATTTTACTACTATTAATCTTTGCATATGTAAATCTATTCACGTATATCGTATATTTTTAATTTCCACGAGTTGTAAGTAAAAATAACTTGCGTTTAATTTCTTCTCTTCTCTCATTTGAAAGGAAAATTCCTGCTCATTAATTAAAATCAACGGATTAAAAGACCCCGTTCAACCCTCGCCATTGGTCGGCACCATTTGCGGCAAATTGCACTTGTTCGAATTCCATCGCTCTGTATCACGCTCGTTAGCTCCGCGAGCGTATTCCAACTCGATAATAATAATACTCGAGGAGAGAAACGCGTAGTTTAATCCCCGCCATTCTCGGTGGTCAGCTGATCCGACCGAGATCGAAGCCCCGGCCGCGTACAAACGTTCACCTCGTTACACGAGGGCTATGTGCGTTGCTTGGATGGATAACGTGGGTGCAGTGACTTGCACCCAAGTAGACCAAGAAGGGAGCGATGAAAATCGGCCGAGCCTTCCAACGGGTTGCATCTGTCTCCCTGTTCTCTGGTCGACCTGTTGTTACGTTTGAAATCCTGTTCGAAATTCCGTGGATAATATATATATATCGATTTCGCGATATTTCTTTTATAATAGTTGATAAATGTCCAATTGAAAATGGAACGAGAGATCAAAAATTAATACTCGACTCGATCGCAATCGAGAAAATGGTTAAACAATGGTTTAAGATTCTATTCGAGTAGTGAAAAGTACGCTCTATCAGTTGCCTCACCTTAAATCAAGGATGGACGGTGCGATGGTTAGCCAACGGTTTGGCCAGCTTTCCTAGCCTTCACAGCGTTCGAAACACAATGCTAATGTTGCGCGCGCCGAAAATTAATTGGGACGTGGGAGGAGGTATAGATCGATTCAATACGATATGTATAATACGAAGACGTATTACCAATTCGATCGCCGCCTGCGATAACGTCGCTTCCACTCGAATTATGACCGCGCATGCGCTCTTCTATCGGGTTGAACAGAGGCAACTCGGTATTAATACATAATGCTTAGAATCCAGTCGCTGTAATAACCGTTGCGGCGCAGCGGTTAATTTCCATTCGTTCGTTGTTAAACGTTCGAGTTCTCGGGTGCAGAACAACCGCTTTCCATAGAAAGTCTCGCCTCCTTTGTTCTCCTCCAGCTAGCCAACCTGTTGTCCCGTTGTCGACCAGACATCGAAAGCATCCAAGATCGGCCTGCTATTACGAATGACGAAACAACAGGTCGCCACGTAACTATGCTCGCTTGCGTTTTCCCAAGTTGTATCCGGGTCAGCCACGAGATTCGTCGCGTATTCACGCACAAATTGTTATTAAATTTATTCATTCCCGTCGAATCTTCACTTCGACCGAACCGTTCCATTCCACCTATCTTCTATTCTATTCTCTCCTTGTCTCTCTGGAGGCCAAAGCGTGAAGAAAAGGAGAAAGGCGAGTGTGTGAGTGTGTGCGCGCATATGTCTATCTCTCTTTCTCTCTCTTTCTCTGTCTCTTGGTACCGTTCACCTCATTACGTACCCCGTTCCCGCGTACACGGTGGGCGCACGTGTGTTTCACTCCGTCGAGCGTTTTACGTGGGTGTGCATCGTACCGTGTCGGATATCGAGCGCGAAAAAGATAACGGTATATGGGGCCCGCGACAGCGAGAGCGAGACGAGACGCTTTCGAAACCTTTCGGACGCTCGTGGCTGGTTAATAGAAGAAGAAGGAATATTCCCATGGAAAATTCTTTCGGAAAACATTTCGATCGGCGAGTACGCTCCGAGAATGTGTAATTTCTTTCTTTCTTTCTTTCTGTTGAAATTTTGAAGAGAATTTTTTCCCTAGAATTCGTAATATAATTCGGAGAGAAACTTTCGTGAGAACTTTTTTAATTTCGTTGAAAAAAGAAAAAAATATGGCAGGAAGATGGGTAACGGATGATGTAATGTATGCCTCGAAATTGAAATTCTAAGGAGGATTTATCGTAAAGGATTTAGTTAGTAGGAATTTCTAATAAAACCTGTGCCCTGTTTTATTATCGATTTGGTAACTCAAGCTCGATGTCGAAACTCCGTGTACAACGGAGTAATTTACACCTTAACCGTGTGTAAAACAAAACATCGAATTTCTCGAAACTACGAAGGCGAGAGATCTGGCGTCTGATCGTTACGTTCCTCCTCCACTTGCCTCATCGCGTTCGTCTCGCGCCCTCCTGTTCCACTGAACGTTTCGTAAGGTGGTGGTTTCGAATCGAGAAGCGTGTTCGAGAGAACAAAAGGTTTAAAAGGTGAATTTTGACACCGATCTCCTCAAGGATCGAGGAGGAGAAGGAGAGGGAGGGGGATCCATTCTCAATGGAAACAAGCAATCCCAAGGAATTTACGAGCGATTTCCTTACGAAGATTCATGACGAGATACCCGTCATTGTTCCCCGGATTTTTTTCTTCCCCGATTGGGCCACCTGTACAACCACTCTCTTCTATCCATCTATCCACCCATCTATCCGCATCTTGGATATCGTTATTAGCATCGTGAATCGATGTTGACCGACATAAAAGTCAGCTTGCATGCAAATCCCTTGGGAAGTTGAGAGCATCTCTTCGTGTCCCGCTCTCGAGACGGAGCGAGACGGAGAATTGGGACGAGGAACGGTGGGAATGGGCGTCAGGAAATTTTGAAACGAGCGCTCGCCGTCCCTCGACCGCGTTTCCACCTTTCTAACTCGTGGCTACGCTCGTGGAACGAAATAGCAAAGGTTAAACACGTTGCCCGTTTACACACCCCTGCAACTGCGTAACCTTCACGGCCGATCGCTACGATTTCCACGCTTGTCTGCGTCTCTCGCGGATACGGAGATCGTGCAACGATCGAAGAACGATCTTGCAAATTCTTTCCAAACTCTTTCGAGCCAAAGAATATTTCATTTTTCCTCGAATTAACGTGGATCAACACGGAAGGATCAGGATTCGATAATTTAAATTTAATAATTTTGCGGAAGTTTTTTCTTTTTCCTTTTTTTTCTTTTCTTTTTCTTTTACCATAACCTTTTGTCTTCGCGCGTGTACTTTCTTCGCGCTCTCTCCTCGCCTTCGTTCAGAGTGAATTCTCTCGGTTGACGCAACCGATCCCAATCTCTCGCAGCTCGGTAATTAATCGCGCGTTCGTTCGGATGTATTCGCGCTTGTAACGAGCCAATCTTGCTTTCTACGCTCCCCCTCCTCTCTGATTTTTGCATAACTCAAACAAGGTTACAAACAATCGGTAGGCTACGATCCGTTCAGAAGAGACCACCTACTAGACGGATTGTTCCCCTCGGTTGCTATGATCTCGTTCGTCCGATGAAAAGGCATCTCCTTTGTGTCTGTAACTCCTTTCCATCGAGGAGTCTTTAATTAAATTGCCGCTGCTCGTCACGAACAGTGAGGAGATCCGTAACGAGCGCACTTCCGTGAACGCAACAGGTAGACGCTTCGCATTTTTCGATCTGTGAACGCCTCCCCCACGAAATATTCACTCGTTATCTGTCATCATCATCAACTTGCCTTCCTCTTTAAACATCACTTTCACGAACGAGAGCAACTCAAGTTAGAGTTAAGGGTTTAGAGGAACGTTAAGGACCCCTTCCGGTTGAATATTCCGGAAATTGGTCCTGCTTTTCTTCTTCTTTTTTTCGCGAATGAATATCTAGGATTAACGATTTTTTCAAACGCAGTTTTCTTCGAGCGTTATGTCATCGATTTACTTAACATAGATAGTAAAATTGTCCACTCTTCTCTGGAAACCTTTGAAATTTTCTAATGAAGATTTTTATGGAATGGAATAGTCGTCAAGTTTATACAACGTGTTAATTAATTAAGAAATACTTGCAGGATCGATCGTCAAAAATTAATACGCAAAGTTGTGCCTAATACAGATAAGAATAAATGGATAAGAAATTTTTTTTAATTCGACCAGAAGAAAAGTGATAGCTAGATATGGATAAGGATCGATACAAAGTTAGATGAAAAGGGGAGGGATGATCGTGGGATCGAGGTACGAATAGCTCGGAGGTCGAGGAGGTATCTTTAATAACGAGGGGATCCGATGGGTCGTGAGTGGGTGTTCCCTTAGCAAGGATCCAGGGCGTTCACCGTTACGTATTCGCGTGTAGCCTGCAAGTAGCCCCCCCCTCTCTCTCTCTTTCTCTCTCCAACCGATCGATTAATCACACGTTAAAAGGGTAAAGGGGGCCGCGACGCGCCGCCTATCCCACGCGATTGTAAAACGTGAATTTCGTTTCGCAAAATACCCGCTCTCGTTCGCGACGCGGGAGCACGTCATCTCATCGTGCAGTCACGTTCACTCCCCCGCTCGTGTCCACTTTTGCTTTTAACGGCGAACGACGTTGATTGGCCGACACGTGGGAACGCGTCGGATCGATTCTCAACTTGATGTCATCGAATTATCGATCGATTTTCTGCTCGCACGTATTAAAAAATATTCGATGATATGCGAACCAATTTATTTTTCCAAGTTTATTATATCAGGAGCAGGCGAACGATCATTTTCACTTTTAAGGCCACCCGTTAACCCGATTGCCGTTAATCCGAGCCACGCGACGATACGCTCGAAGCCCAAGAAGCCCGCGGCCTTGTGTAAAACTCTCTTTCACCCGATATTATCCGAAAGTTACACGGATTCGATCTATCTCTGTGAAACGGTTTCCACGAACGCGATGGCCATCGAGTTTCTTCGTTCCTCGCGAATCCTATTGACACGCCTTGTTTCGTTTCGCCACCGTTATCCTTGCTTTTTCGCTCAACAACACCAGCCTCGTTCGGTATTCTTTTAAACGTAATATCCTCTTTCTTCCAATAATAATAATAGAAAAAAGAAAAAGAAATCGAACAAACGAATAAAAGAGAAATCTCTCTTGGAATGGAATGGAATGGAATGATATCATAGTAGTAACTAATATGATAAATGAAATCGTAATCGTTACGAAAGCGAGGGATGCGCACGTAACTCGTAACTTTCGGCGAAGAGAATTTCTTCAGAAGAAAGTTTTTTTCTTTTCTTTTCTCTCTATCTCTCTCTCTCTCTCTGTCTCTTCTTTATTTACGGACTTAATTGGACCGCGTGATCGTGAAACTGGGTCACGCGGTTCACTTACTCTCCTAGCAGTGTCTCGCGTATCGTCTCGCAATTGTACGAGAGATTACGAATTTTAATTATAAGCCGCTTCATTCCCTTTGACAATAATTACCGGGCAATTATTCGTCGTCCAACATTTCTCGCACGGCACACCAATTATCGACGTTAATCGCGACGTTGAAACCGTTTCCACCTTTCACTCCTCCGTTCCTGAGAAGAAGTTTAATTCCGAATCGAACGAACATCTGACTGGGTAGGAAGGATATATTGCGCAACTCTGTTCGCGCATCCTCCGATTATTACCGCCATGCAATGTCCACGCGCGGAGATACAGCGCGATGCACATCTCGTTGTTGTTGGCGGTTGTTGTCGAGTCCAGCTAGTTTCTAGCTGGACGAGCTTCTCTCATTTATCGAGGTCGTTCTTCGCCGTTTAATAACGAGAAAGGTCGGACGGATGTTTCATCGTCAAACCGTTTCCACTTTCTTATATATACGTGATTGTTGCCCAATCCTTTTTATCTCCCACATCCTTCCTAGATAAGCTGATTTCCTCGTCCTAGAAAAAAAAAGAAGAAGAAGAAAAAATAACTGCGTAATTTACGAGTGGAAAAACTTTGTTTCCAAAGGCGAGGAGTGGAATAATAATAAGTGGTACGAGTATTTTCTGAATTGCAGTATACGAAAGGAGAAACAATAATTTCTGTCAAAGGATCCCGGGAGGGAGGGGGAGAAGAGGGGACCTTTTCGCAATAAATCGTCATAAACTTCAATGGCTTCGGTTATAACGTTTTAAGGAAGAATAACATTGTTTATACAGCAGTTTATGTTTTTCTCAAAGGCAGTAAACGATGTTCATATTTCTTTCCTTTCTTCTTTTTTCTTTTTTTTTGCTTTCTTTTATTTTCTTTTTCCTTTTTTACTAATTTTCTTTTCTTTTCTTTCTTTTTCATTAAAATACTATTTTACTTATTTAGCTTCGAAGAAATGTACTCAGGTATTCCAATAATACGACCACATCGTTTTACCATTTTTACAGTTACAATTGGACAATATATCGCGACCGAAAATTCTATTTTACAATTTTATTATTTTAAAATTCAAAGAAATTCAAATTTAAAATTATAGTCTTCCATTCGTACGGAATAAGTCACGTAAAGAGGATAAAAATCCGTTATTCGTCGGTTGGATCGCGTGGGCGCAACCCAACGAGAATTCATAAGATAACATAAGATCAACACGGAAATGATTCCAACTCTTAATTTATCACGAGGAGAGCGAGAAACGGTCATTCTTACTTACTGATCCCTTCATTTCCCGATATTCTCTCTCTCTATCTCTTTATACCGAGTCGGAAGCGTATCGAATGCTAATAAACTTTCAAGATATACGGGATCGCGAGGGGAAAAGTGGAGATCGAAACGCCGCGTTTCTCGCAATACACCGTGCGAAATCTGAACGGTTACGTTCTGATTACACGCTGTACCCGAGAAACGTCATTACGTGGCAATGAAATCTGGCAAGAAAATCACGACACGTGGTTAACCCGACTGTTCTATATCGAATGATCGAGGGTATAAGTGTTTTCCACCGATGTGTGTGTGTGGAAACACTCGATTCTAAAACGATTGCGAAAATTGTAGGATAAGAAAGAGCAGCGGTTGCAGAGGAGATCTGTGTAACACGGAAAGAGAAATCCATAGCGATTCGACGATCGAGTAAAATCGTAGAATTCGAGCGAGCCTCGAAATCGTTGAATTGATTTAAACGATTTCACGCTTCCGCGTAGAAATCGATGCTAAACGTATCCCGTCGATTTCGGTTAATTACTTCAATTTGTTCGCGATGTCATTTATTAATGGCCGCGGTGTTTCTGAAACTCTTGGTTTGATTTATGGACAGAGATATTCTTGTTTCAACCGAGTGTGTAAAACTGAATTTTCCAATGTTTACATTTCAACGCGTGTATCTATCAGCGCCGATCTTTCGGTTTCAGTTTTCCAAGGTTCGTGGCCACCCTACCGTGGACAAAAAAAAGAAAATCGTAGATACGAGCCAGGATGACGACAAGCCTATTATGACAAAAAAAAAGAAAGAAAGAAAGAAAAGAGAACTTGGGATTACGTACATCGAATCCATAATAATTATTACACTTTTTTCGTTTGCGTAATTGGAAACGTGACTGGTCCTAAATGAAACCGGCCCTGAACGAAACCGGCTCGACCCGTGATCGTGCGCGCAGCTGATTCGATCATCGTGATTCCCTAGTCGGGAAGCGATCGAAATTATTCCAGAATTATCGAGATTCTCCGGCACGGAGACGCAGGAAAGTCTGAGTCACGAATTTGCGAGAGTCGAGTGAGTAGCCGCCCGTGGAGGATTGAGAAAAGAAACGTAGCCTCGACGAGGAAAAAATGTTTCGAATTTTTCGGAACAACAGAAGGCGTAATCTTGTAATTTCGCGGTTACGAATTTTATTTAGCAGGGGGGAGAGGGGGGGAGGACTTAACGCACGGCTGTTACGAGTTACTCGTTTAATATCACGTTACCACATTCTCGCGCAGAACTCGTGATTCGGGATTAAAGTAAAGCTTGTGGAACGCTGTAATTGCCGTTTTCTGTGCAACGAAGGTATTTAATTTGCCGCCAACTCAGCGGACCTTTTATTAATCATGGGAAAAACTTTATGGCACAATTGGTTAGAGAGTATTACGTCGAGCGCTACATAACTACATCCGGTAGTTATGTAGAATGTATAGAAAGGACAATCCATCGATATATCCTATTCAACCGCGTGAAATCGTGTGGAATTTTAAATAAGATGCGAATATATGTACACGAAAGAATATATGTACACGATGGCGGAAGTGTCCCGATCTCTTCGCAGAATGGAACAAAATAAACGATGAAAACTTGATTGATCCGGTATTCGAATATTCTAATCGAATTTCCGTGCAATATGTTTCAGTAGTGGACGTGGGCATGCACGCGGTAACGCGCACGCGCCTTAAACCGTTTAAAACTGTGTCCGATATTATGCAAGCCGTGTTCCAGTTTTAAAGCCCCGCTTCGGTATTCCAACTCACTTTCACTCATTCAGCTCGCCACCTCTTTTATCATGCCCTCTCTCCCTCGCTCTTCTTTCTCGCCCCTCTTTCTCTTTCCAACTCTCCTTCTCCTCTTCCCTCTCTCTCTCTCTCCCGCTTATATCTCTCCCCCGTTCTCTCGTTCGCCGTTCCTACGACTTTCACTTCTCTTAACTTACTTCGTAAGTCGCCTCCCTCCCTCGCCTCGCACCTCCCGCGTCCCCCGTTCGAAACTTCCAGTTGGAACGCCTTAGAGAACCGCAGTCCCATGATTTATAGAGTATCCATGCGACGCTCGTTGCCTCGGAACTACTACGCGCGATACGATTGAAAATCGCTTCCCGTCTCGCGGTTTTCTAACCCGCCTTTCTAACCCTTTCTCGCCATCGCCTCGAAAAATCCGCCCGTGTAAAAGAGAGGGGGGAAATCTCGTCAAAGGATAAATACCTATAGATAGACTCTATAGCTCGTACGTATTTTGTAGAGAGATTTACGGCAGTTCCGTGAACCAGTGTGAGAAACACTCGTTTTCTCAGTTTCCTTATATACACGTATATTTGGAAGGGCTTGTGGTATTTGTTGTACGAGATCAGAATCGATCCAAGGAAAACGTATAATTTTCGCGATTACATTGTCGCTAGGATTACTTGTCCCTGTAACCGATTACAGAGGTCTTAATTAGGCGTTGGAAATTGATTCGAAACGATTGTTCTTGCGATAATTTAAGCAACACTCTAAATGATACTCTCGGTTAGTTAACTTGAGCTTTGTTTTCACCGCGCAAAAAATTCTAATTAGTATTTCTAACGGATAATAACGATGTAATTTATGGACTGTTGGCCGCTCGTTACAGCAGTGGTAAAGCTTAGAACCGATTAGAGAGGGACGAATTTTGCGGGATAATAACCTAGAGCCGATCTCCTTCTTAAAATTTCGACCATTATCGCTTTGACGAACGCTCGTTAGACACTCGTTCCGCGAAATCTTCGAGATCGCGAGTTTTTACGCTAGTTTACAACTCCCGCTTAAACTCTCCTTATTGGTTTTCGCGCCAACGATTCCCAAATTACGTTTGAACCGAAGCTGTGCGATTACCAGCGAATTACCAGCTACCAACCAGATTCCATTGCTCAACAATTCGATAACAATTGACTTCGTTTCTCCTTTCGAGTAGTCTAAGGATTTTTCGATGATGGACACAAAGTGATATTGATCGACGGAGCGAAATAACGCGGTCAAATTACAATTTATAATAATTTGAACGTGATATCTACGCAAAGAACGAAGATAACTTTTAACATATATACGCGTTGCGATAATTACGATAACATTGATGATAACTTTATTGTGAACGATAATGAGACCGTGTTGTCTGCCGTGTAATACAGTTCTCACATTTCTGCAACATTCAATAAGGCTGAATGGTGTAACTTTACATCTACTAGGATCTCTTGCC
>NW_006263814.1:78225-103908 GCF_000469605.1 Apis dorsata | reverse complement strand
TCTCTCTCTCTCTCTCTCTCTCTCTCTCTCTCTCTCTCTCTCTCTCTCTCTCTCTCTCTGCAAAAAGAACCCTCCGAAAACCGCAGATGTTGCGAAAGATCGGCTAGGCCGTTCAACGAGTTTTGTAATTTTTCGTCGCAAGAGGAGAGCCACCACTCCTCCGTTCGTTTCCTTCTCCGTTATCGAGATTCTCTCTAACGAAAGGGGAGGAGTATCCCCTGAGAACGGATTGCGATTCAAATTTATAAAACACTACTCTTCGAAGAAAGAAACGATGAAATAATCGAATAGATTTAATTCAATTTGGATTGGAGAAAAGTGAATAATCTAGAGGAATGACGAAAAATTGGGAGTATGGAAAAAGGTGGGACCAAACGTATCGTTTGACATTTATAAATTCTCCGCGACTAAAAACATCTCGCGATTTATTATTATCCTTTGTTAACCCATCTCTCTGAAACGCCTCTCGCATTACATTTTGCACGGGCAAATGTCAGAATGCGCTCGCCGACGGACGGATCTTATTATATTCGTATCGAATGGATCCCTCTCTCGCGAAATCGATTACCTACGTCCAGATGAAATTGAGCTTTCGCGGCGCGAAGAAATCCAAGGTCGCGTTCCTCCTCGATCGTGTCGATCCTGTCGTCGTATCCCCCGTGAAGAAGAAAGAAGATGAGTCGAGAAACGAGACGAGATGGATCGATCGAGAGGAGTGAAAAATTGGGGGGATCGAGTGGGTGGGTGAGAGGACGTTGACCTTGAACGCGCGGTGGAGGAAGCAAGGTCTCGATGGAAGGTCGGTCGAGGGAACGGGTGCACTCCAGGATGTTCCTTTTCCCTTGATTCCGTATTCCCCCCCAAGGTCAAGCAAGAGGTTGCTGCTTTTCCTCCGTTTCCCTCGATTTTTCCTGACGGCCTTCGCGCGGCTGGTTTAATCGATACTTTCAATGACAGCGGGAAGAACGGCGAGTAAGAGGAAGTTACTCGATCTCCCGTAATTTTAATTGGAATTCCTCCAGCTAATTTCAACCGATTCTAATTTCGATCGTCCACATAATTCCGTCCCTTAAAAAAATATTTCGCATCCACGAGATTATATTGAGAGTACACGAAAGTAAAAGCGACTCGAGCGGAAACGACGGATTTTTCCAGAGATTTTTTCTGTCGATGTTGCTTAATTTCCATGCTGAAAAATACTTGGACAGTTGTGATTTTAATCGGAGACGGAACGGTGTACCCGGCCCACGCATTCGCGTCCAACGCGACGTTGCCTCGATGATAGAAAGTATCCTCGCGGTTACGCCGAACGAGCCGTGTTGCTCGTTCTTGCTCCGTGGCCCGAAGAAAATTTCCCGCGTACGTCGAACCCTTGCCCTCGCGCGAGCGCGTTCGCTTACGAAATTCGAGCCAGTTGGATGGAAACAAGGGGCAACGGAATTGGAAGGCGAAGGTTGGCGAAGGTAACCATCGCTCCCTCGGTTTTTCCCTTCGTTTTTCGTTTCGTTTCGTTTCCAGCCGCCACGTACGATCACGTTATCGAAAGAAAAAGATGGCTTGCGGTTGTCAACTTCGTGAAAGAATGGAAGGTTCGATCGACCGGTTTTGATCTGATTATGAACGCATTCGATCTTGTTTGTTATTACACGATCCTGGCCTTTATATATATATATATATATATTATAGGCTACGATACAATCTATTTGTGTTGCTTAATTCTATGGGTAAAGGGTGTCTCCGATTGCGTCCTTCGCATCGAAAAATTCATTAGCCAGGCTCGCGCGTCACGCGCGGGGACTAATGACAATTACGTAATAGTCGTTCCCCTCGGCTCAATCGTGGAAAGGCGAAGAAATACATATACCGTTAGTTCCTTCATCGCGTCTTGTAATAAACCTATTGAACGCAGGAACGTATTGGCTTGAAAAATATTCTCGATGCGCGTACATTTTTCCTTTTTTTATCGCTATTGGCAATTCTCAACTCTGCTCATCAATTGCTTTTTGCAATCTCGAAAATCATTCCGCCTTTATTTATTTATATTCTCTTCTCTGTGTAAATAACGCTCCGTGTAAACTTTATCCGAGGGTATCCTTTATAACTTCACGACTTTTACGGTTACGAGCATTATAGATCTCAATCTCGAGACCAGGATCCCCGTCCTAAATCGGATTGTGGTAGCTTACGCGAGCAGGTAAATTCTTAACACCGTTCCCCCTTTGCCTTACGATCCCTCTTTGCCAACGTTAACAACTGTGGAAAATACATTTACAATCGAAGCGGGCCGGGCAACACGGACACATATTCTCACGTCGGAGGTGGAAGGAGGAAGGTGGCGCAAGTCACGTTTCCAACAAATCAATTCGTCGTTCCAGCACCGGTCCCACGGATGAAATTGTGCCAGAAAGCTTTAGCTTGGGATAATCGAATCCACGCGAAACAATGGCGGAGCGTAGAAATCATTTTCAACAAAATACCGGTGCTATTTAACCGGTGGTGGTAACAAAGTGGCTGCGCCGCAACCGCGAAATCAACATCTCCTCTCCTCTCTGACGAAACGCGGCGCGATTACGAAAATATTTGGCGCCACGTTCTCTCTCTCTCTCTCGTTTCCTGCCCTGCCCTGCCCTTTCGACCATGCCTCGAATTTTTGCAACCGCTTGGTCTGCTCGAATTTCTTCACCGTGCGTAAGCGCAAGGTCGGACCGAAAATCCGGTTATTTACACATACATACACACACACACATCTCGATTACGCAATCGACCACTCGGTGCACCGCTCACGTTCCACCGCCTCGATCCACGTCGAGAGATACGTAGTATAAATTCAAACTATATCTCCGTGGACAGAGCGCCTTTCTCGTGTTCGTATTTCTCTTTTTCTTCTTCCACTGGAACCACTCCTACGGAATATGGAGACTGGTATATGTCTGTTTATCCGCGAGACTGACGGTTGCTTGGGTGGTTTTCAGGATGTCAACGAAACCCCATTCCCAGAAGCGCCAGAGCGAGCAGGAACGAGGCGGCGTTGGAGTTCGAGTGCCCCGAGGAGTTCGGATATTACCCTCATCCGCGTGATTGCACGCAATATTACGTGTGCGTTTTTGGCGGAGCTTTGCTCGAGTCTTGCACGGGAGGATTGATGTACAGGTGGGTATAATATTCCAAAATTAATTCTTAATCCGATTCTGATGGAATAATCGATCGAATGTTGTTTTTCTCTTTCGTTTCCGCGATCGAGGGAAACGTTCTAAGAACGTATCGATGTGATACAAACATTTCTTTTTATCAATATACGTTAAGATAATAATTGTAAATACACACGGATAGATGTGTTTAAAATTACATCAAAATGATAAATATTTCCTAACTTATCAACTCGATGGATGAAAATAATTTTTACGACTTTCGATATTCAAATTATTATTAAACTCTTGACATTAGCTCGTGGTGTCGGAATCGTGAAAGCGTTTTGAAGCGGATAGGAGATATTTCTCTTTCGATCGGTGAACAGCGCTTACACGCGGTGTCGACGAGCAAGGAACGGCAGGAACGTGGAAATGATCGACCGATATGGGCAGAAATTAGTGGCGCGGTGAATTGAAACGCGGACGAATAATGCGGGGCATCGGATCGGAAAGCGAAACGCGGTATTGTCGTCCAGATATAGACAAGCCTAATGGATGTGCTCTCCTATATATTCCCAGGACTCGGTTGCGAGAGATTTCTGTTTCTTGCCCCGAATCAAAGAATTCCAGAATAAGATTCCTTCCGAACGAAAGGAACGTTCGACTTTTCTGGAAAGTCTTCATCGACGATGTGATCGAACGGGTATAAGATATCCCTCGATTCGGGGAATTTAACAAAATCAGATACTGTAAATGTCTGTATTTTATATGCAATTTTGAGAACGAATTTTCCTTTATCGAGTTACTATGTTACATCTTTTAATCAGTTGTAATACATCCTCAATTAGAATTTACATTTGAATTTGTAAACTGTATTTATTGTGAAAATTATAACGATCGATATCAATGGGAAGAACAAATTTAGTTTTGACTGAATTTTATTTAAAAAATAAAATGCTATATTTTATACAGCAATTTTGTGTAATGAAACGTTTGCAAAAGATGAAGAAACTAGTTCCTCGATAAAAACACCACGATACGGTGATATAAGAGACACAGGGTGAACGAATCTTGCTCTATCGAGTTATGTTACATGATTTTTTAATCAGTTGTAACACATCCTCAATTAGAATTTACATTTGAATTTCAACTGTATTGCGAAAATTATAACGATCGATATCAATGGGAAGAAAAAAATTTATTTTTGATTGAACGGGGAGGTTTTCATCAACGATATAATCGAATTCGATTCAGAGAATTTAAAAAATGAAATGCTATCTATATTTTATACAGCAATTTTGTATAATGAAACGATCCGTTTGCAAAGGATCAGGCGTTGCCATCGAGGAAACTAGTTCCTCGATAAAAACACCACGCGTTGGAAACGATAATTTACGGTGGACGAATACGGTCAGGGCATAAAAGAACCTTCTCTCGGGTGAACGAACCTTCCTCCATCGAGTTAAGTTGTTATTTTTTAATTGTTTAGACGGATTATTTAACGATCGATATCAGTGGAAGGGACAAAATTTTCTTTCTAAAATGTGGAAGCAATCCTGGTCCACTTTCGATTGAACGGGTAAAAGGGGGTCGTGCGCGTAATCGTGGAAAAAGAGAAAAACAAAAAAAAGATCGGTTCGCCACACCTCTCGTGTACGAACGAGTTCGCTATATAAAACCGGCCTACCTGCCCTAAGACACGCGATGGTAATACCGTGTCCAATTAAGGATGCTCGTAAAAGCTTATTTTGTAGACGGGATTCCAAATCTAGATCCATTTTCCGAAAGAATATGTGCGTTCAATCGCGTAGGGAAATTATTATTACACACGTAATAATCGAAACGATTAATTAACGATAATTCTCGAAGGAAAATCGTGCGTCGCCTTCTTTTTTTTGTTCACAGCCACGAGTTGCAGACATGCGATTGGCCGCGTAACGTAGGCTGTCCCGAAGGCGGATCTCCTCTCATTAAGGAAGCCGAGGAAGATCCGCTGTTGGAAAGGTGAGTTTTCTTGCTAAAATTTAATAAAATTACTTCGATAATTTTATTGTTACAAAATAATAATTAATTTTAATAAACAGCGATTAAAGTAGCTTTAATAATTCCCTGCCTGTCAACTTATTACTTAGCACTTTATTCTTTCAATCCATCTCTACAGTAATTTTAATTTCTAATCCCCTCTCCCCTGAATACGATTAGCCAATAGCACCGGCTAATCCCAATCGATTTAAGAGAGGCAAAAAAGTCCTTCTCCATTCGATCTGTATCGCCGGATGTCCGTCGATTGCACAATTCGAAACACTCGTCGTTTCGCAACTAACCGTCGAACTTCACCCGCGCTCGTGGCGTGACGAGAGGAAAAGTTGAGGAAAGAAAAACGAGAGGGAAAGAAAGGAATCTATGCGAGAAAGGCCGGTCTTATTTTCTTTTTCTTTTCTTTTTCCTTTTTTTCTCCACTTCGAATCGAAACCATTGCACGAATCAACGATCAACGATCTTGCAGCACGCGAGAATAGCAGCACGATTGAGAAAATAGAGATAGTGACGTCAAGAGTGGAACAATAAACTTCGATCTCCCCTATCTCTTTCTCTCTCTCTGTTCCACTAACCGTTAAAATCCTACAACGAAAATCCTCAGCTTCACCTCGTCGATTGCCGCATACGAAACTTTTCTTTTTTTCCCCTCCTGTCTTTTCCTCTTTTTTCGATCAATTCCATATTTACTTCTTCTTCTCGCTTTGTCTTTCTTCTAAAAGAAAAAAAAAAAAAGGCTGGATCAAAAGAACCGAGACGAATGAGAACGGTTAACTCTCCATCCATCCAGAAAACTCGTTGCCGAAAGGATTAAGCGGAAAGCCAAGGGGAATTATACAGTTGTATAACCGTGTAGAGTTACAATGAATCCAGCCTCCCACTCTCCCCGATGTTTCTCGCGGGCCGTGTATAACACGACTTCCCTTGCGTCTAAGGAAAAGTTAGGCAACGAGGTTGCTCGCTCATTAATGTATCGTGCGCGAGTAATCGGGAAGAAAGAAGCGATTTCACAATTGCCCCTTCTTTTTGTATTCCTCCGCGGACTCTGATCAACGTCCTTGCCAACCGCTGTTTCGTTTTCGCAAAACTCGCACGCAATAATCGATAAATTCGATCGAGGAATTGACCTGCTCGAAAATATCGTTCCTCTTTCTCTCTCACGAGGCAAAATGGCAAGCAGAAAAATTCAAGTTCGTCAGATGCGTTTTTGTAATTGACGAAGAAAACGAATGGAACTCGGGTAAAATTTAAGAGTGGAATAAAATTACTTCGATAATTTGTTGTTCAAAACGTAATAATAATCGGAAATATTAATTATAATAATAATTAATGTCTGGAATTATGATTTCAGAATGATTGATAAAGAGTTGATAAAATATAGTAATTGAAAGAATCAACGCGTTAGAAATATGCTCAAATGGAAGGAACTGAGATCCGCCATTTCGTTTCCCACGGACTTAACAATGGATAATTTTATTTATCACCGTCCGTTCCCTTTCCTCTTTCCTTTTTCATAAAGGGTATGATTTATGATTATTTTTTTCTTTTACAAGTAGACTTAAAGAAGAAAACTCTTTAGAGAAAGAAATCTGCCTAATGATCTCTCAAAAAAAGAAAAAAAAAGAAAAAAGAAAAATACCCAAGCGTATAAAACGAGTCGTTTAACCTTTCCATTCTTTCGAAATAGTAATTTCCTTACTATAATTTTCCTCGTCGATCCAAGAAAGATTAGCAAGATTAGAAAGGGAGAAGGGGTTAATGAAATTTAATAGTTTAAACAACGATTCTTCGATTTGTTGAACTTTGCGAAATGATGAGAAAAGATGGAGAAAAATCAGGGATGAATCAACGGCCCGATAATTAACCCTGTCGCAATTGTAACCGCGTAGATCGGCGAAGATCGAGACCCTTCAGGAGCAGCAACGGGCCCAGCAACAGATCAGGGAGCCGCAGCAGCAACCACAACAACAACAGCAGCAACAGAGGCGCGAGCAACAGATACAGCAGCGCACGATTCAGAGGCAATCGATCTCTGCAACGACCACCCCGTCCCCCGTGGCGCAGATCACCGAAAAGCAGATCCGTCAGAGGCAACAGGCGAGGACCAACTATCACGAGGACGAGTACGAGCCAGCCTCGGAGGTGGAGAGCGACAGGCAGCAACGAGTCTACAGGGGGCAACCCTCGACGATAGGCCAGGTTCAAAGGGACAGGGATGGTTTGAGAAGGAACGTGATCTCGGTGAGCGAACATCCTTCGATCTCTCTTGTTTGTCCCTTAAAACACCTCGAAGAATCAATAAGTCGAATTTTGAGTCGCTTGGAGGATAATGAAATAAAAGTATTCGTTCACGTTTGACGAGATAAATTGCCAGGCCAATTGACCGCCAATTGGCCAAACAGGAAAGTCGTATCCCGTAAAAACGAGAACAACTCTCTCGCTATTTTACCAATTTCTCCGTTATTTTCGGCTTCTTTTCCACTCTTCTTGTGGCGAGATCGATGAAAGGATATATATAGATACGAAACATGAACGAAAGAAACTAATCTCTCGATTAACCGTTTCCCCGCAGGAAAGGGAGAAGGAGAGCCTGGTGAGCACGCGTGCCCAAACGGAAGCCCATTACAGGTACGTAACATCGTGTTTGAAATCGGACCGCACCAGCCCTACCTCGCCGCGCGCGCCACGACCTTTTTACTCGATTTCTCTTTCGCCGTGGGCTCCTTTAATTCTCTTGGTGGCTGCCCCGCCTTTACGTAACCGTCCATCTTTTTATCTTTCCTTCCTTTCCTTTTCTCTCCAACATTATCTCACGAAATAGCTCTAGTTACATGCGATAGATATAACTCTCTCTCTCTCTCTCTCTTGCTCTCTATTGATAATTATACTCGTTTAAAAGGACACAAGTACCGTCCTCCGAGTCTCCAAGGGTGGCCAAGATCCTGGCATCCACAGCCGCACCGGTCATCTCTAAGTCGTACTACAACGACCCGGACCAGAGTTACCCGTACTACACAATTTACGACGACGACGTGTCCATTTATAAGGACGATGGTATAAAGCGTTTGTTATATATTTAAGCAAAATCCTGTTATCCTGTTCGAGATACCTGTTGGAAAATAATGGTGGTTTTGAATAATCGACGGGTGCCCTTCTCGATCAGATTACAACCAATACACGGTGAATCAATCGGTGCCCGTTCAACCGAGCGTCAAGATCAGCGAGGTGAACACGAAGCAGTATCAAAAGCCGAAAAAGGTGGCTGTGAACGAGGCGGACAAGTACAATCTGAACCAGGACGTCACGGTGCAGGACTACGATATCTACGAGAATCAGGTAGGATGGAAAGCGTTTTGCCGCAGTGTTTTTTTAAAAAGGGGAATTGGAGCGCATATCGCGAATCAAAATTGTTGTTTTTCTGTTTTCTCGAACCGCGGTCCCAGGCTCAGCTCAACAAGAACAAGTTCCGCATTACCGAAGGCCAGTCGTTCAGGTGAGAATATTCCTATTCGTTAATCGAAAATTCCAAGAGGAGATTTGTTTCAATATTCGTCGAGTACTCGAGGCGACGAGAAAATTATCGTTACGATCGTTCGTCTAGCCACGAGCTTTCGTCGAGATGTCATCGCTATTCTTGTTGTAATTACTCGTCGCTCGTCTTAGAAACGAAGGATGATATCCACGCGTTTCTTATGTTAATTTATTTACCCATCCATCCATCGACTGATATTCCGGGAAATCGAGCGAAAATCGTGCTTACGTAAACAGATTAATGATTAGATTATTTATCTAATCATTAAAAATAGTCACGGATACAAGTAAACGCGCTGTTTGCCAGATACTCGCCCAGCTGGTCTCGGTGACCTGTTTATTTCTAAATACCTTTTCCCTTTAACGCATGGACGTTTTTCTATATATATATATTTTATTCTAAATTTCCTTTCCAAACGACGAGCAACGAAGAAAAAAAGAAAAGAGAAAGAAACACAGAGAATAAGATACTTTGTATTATTCGTTACGANAAAAAAAAAAAAAAAAAGAAAAAAGATTTCGATCAATTAAACGTGTCGCGTGTGCGCAGGCCGAACGTGATCAGCCATCCAGTTGTCCACGTGACTACTCCAAACGCCATCGTAGACACGTTCATCCCGTTGACCACGACCACGCAGCTTCCGACCACCACCAACAGGCCTTACACGGTCAACGCACCCAGGTACGGTATCCACATACCCGCCAATCGCCGTTGCCCACTTTTTCTCCCCAATTATGCAACCAAAAGCGACTGGACTTGAAAGGATCACCGATCGATATTATTCCCAAACGCGAATAAATCTTGTTTCACGCTTTCTTCGATCGCGTATACATCGAAGCACGTATTGTACGCGTATTCCGATGTTTACTCCCGGTGGATAACGTAGGGCTCTTTTTTCCGATCGATAATCGTATCGGCACGAAAAGATAAAAATTCTCGCTCGAGTTCGCAATACGTAAATACGTAAATGCGCGTTCACTTTTATTATGCACTCGCGCGCAACCGCTCGTGAAAGTGGTGGTTTAGATGGATCGTACACGAGATCGAATAATATACGCTATAATATTACTTACTCTAGTTAGTTTCTCGTGGGAACNTATATATATATATATATATATATGCGTGTATATGCGTGTTACAAAGTATAAATATAAATTCTATACAACGTTAGATTACGATTATCATTTCGATTAGCATCTTCGATCTTTATTCTGTTCGTACACTTGATTTCTTTCGATTTCCGTAAAGAGGAGCGAAGGAAATGGCCTTGTAACGTCTCCATCGACCAAGACCCGATTTCGCCTTCGTATATTCCGTTAAACGAAACGCTCGCTTTCTCTCCCGGCAGTCGAACATTTTCCTTTTGTGCACCGCCGGAAACATCGTCCATTTTTCAATCTCTTTTTCCACAGCTCCTCCTCGATCTCTATCTACGTTGCATTCAATCCTTTCTTGTTTTTTTTCTTTTTTTCCTTTTTGCTTTCAGCCGAGGTCGCCCGCAGCAGGTCCATCGTGGCACGGCACCACCGTAAGTTGAAAATTTCTCGATCGAGAATTCATTTTCAATCGTTTCAATCATTTTTTGTTTGTTTTCCGGTTTTTCGAGAAATTAGCGTCAATCTGCGTGTATCTGCAATTGAAATCGCCCGTGACGACGTTTATTAAACGCGCTGTCGGTGCTGAAGTGTTTTTTCTATTTTTTTTTTTTTTTTTTTTCATATGTTATCGTACAATTGCCGCTTAGAAAGTGAAGCCGCTTGTCTGTTTTTTACAATACGAGGGATTGACATAGTCGTATAATTTTCCAATTAATCGACAAATTGTCCGTGAAACGCCAACGTTATTGAGGGGGCAATAATCACGAGATAGAGGAGAATTAACGGCAAATCGAATATCCGATTTGCCTAGCTCGTAAAAAAAAAAAAAAAAATACCTCGAAGATCCGTTGCCTCCAATGTCGCGCTTCGAAGGTGAACGAACGAACGAGGTGGCTGCATCGAATTAATGTAACTAGAAAGTTAATTGCGCGTAAGTTAATAAGTAAGTTATACAGCTTGCGCCATTAAAATTACTACGTGATAATATCGTGAAAAGAGGGAAGGAGAAGAAGAAGAAGAAGAAGAAGAAGAAGAAAGAATCGCGAGAAAAGAGGGCAGGATGAAATAAATCAAGCTTTAATCGATGGACGAATTACGAATTCACCTTGATCGGCATGAAAGGTGAAATCGCAAATATCGGCGATACGATAGTTTCTTCGAACAACCGGAAAACGCGAATGCCCCCTTTCTCGAATTTCCGTGAAATCGAAATGAAACTCGATCTTTCAGACGATCGCGGCCAACCTTGAAACCGTCGACCGAGATCGTGTCGAAAGCGCAAGAGTTCGTCGACATCTACAGGTATCCTCCATCGAGGCCCGCGCCGATTTACCCGACCCCGCAGGTCGACAAACCGGCGGCCAAGTGTCGCAAGGACGTTTGCCTTCTTCCCGATTGCAGCTGCGGCGGTGCCGACATTCCAGGTGAGCCGGCGTTATCGATTCCGGTTTCGATTCGACGAAGGAGGGGGGGGGGGGGGGGCGGGCAACGCGCGTGCGTTGAACGCGGAAAAGACGCGAAAGATACTCGAAAACGATACTCGACAACGATGTCGCGTGACGCAAGCGTCCCCGCGCCGCGAATGTTAAGTTTAGCCGATCGGTTTAAAGCAGCCACCACGGCTCACTTTCTCCGTTATTCTAACGTTACACATAATACCGTTCGAAAGTGAAACAGATCCGCCTCGCTCGTAATTTCGCGCATGCGCCGCTCTCGATCCCTATGCTCGAAATCGAAAGCTCGCCGCGTGACGTGAATCCGGGCGGGTCGATCGATCCTATTATCGATGCGTCGAGCGTATCTCGATACAAGATGTATTTATTTGATCGAAGCGTGTCCGAGATGCGAACGGATCGCGATAATTTGCCCGCGGCGGTGATCTGAACAGTTAGATGCATGCGCGTATACATAAATAATTCCTCTCTTCGAGATCCAGACGTTTCTTCGAATGAATAAATACGTATACGTCGCGTGAACGTACGAAGGAAGGGCCGTTTCTTTTTTTAGAGTAGTTAAAATTGTTGATTCTGTAATAGGTGCTAGGGTAGAATTTCAAAACGATTCCCTGTGAACCCTCCACGTGTATAATATGTCGTAAATATTTCCACTCAGGTGGAATCCCGGTCGAACAGACGCCGCAGATCGTTCTTCTGACGTTCGACGACGCCGTGAACGACCTGAACAAACCATTGTACACCGATCTATTCGAAAACGGCCGAAAAAATCCGAACGGTTGCCCGATCACGGCCACGTTCTACGTTTCGCACGAGTGGACCGATTATAGCCAGGTGCAAAACCTTTACGTGGACGGCCACGAAATGGCATCGCACACCATCTCGTAAGTTGTGCAAACGGGATGCGCAGAAAAGAAAGAAAGAAAAAAAAAAAAGAAAGAAAAAAAGGAAATAGTAGTTCGAAAACATCGCTTCTCCATCGCTCTAATAATAATAATTCGAATTATTGTCGAGATCAATCAAGTCTCATTACCATTCGCTAATTCGTATCGCGCCATCTCCTCGATCTGGAAATCGTTCTATCTCGGGCAACACGTCCCAACCGTTACGGGAAAAACCGCTTTTCTTCATCCATCCACGATCCTCTAATCTTAAGCCAAGTGGGATGGGACAATTGGTCCATAGAATTTCCATCAAAAGAATTAATAAATAAAAACGAGCCGAGCCAAAGTAAAATTTGGAAACGAAGTTGCTCAGTTTCGTTTCGTCGATGCGCGTCAGTGGAACTCCTTCCATTCCGTCTCTCTTCCCTCCCCCTTCCCGATAGATGGCCGTTAAGTCAAGGTAGCGCTTCTCTCCGGAACAAATTGGCCGGCTTCCCACTTGGATCCCACTCGTCACGCTCGAACCGGGCAATTAGAGGATCGTGGAGGATCGCGATGAAACGATAAATGGCGACGTGACGGGTGGTGAAACGGGTGGTGGAGATGAACGAATGACACCGTTTCACCACCTGTGCGCCCTGCACTAATGACGCATAACTAACTTTTCTTTCTTCTCTCTCTCTCTCTCTCTCTCTCTTTTCTTCTTTCTGTTCGCATCACACTCGATCATTCCTCGCATTCCCATCACACTTTAAATAATCGTCGTGATACACGATCGATACACGACACGATTATCCTTCGAACAAAAAATGTGACGAAATACGTGACAAATGTCGTCGTCGATACACGCACGAATGAGACACGCTCCTCCTCTCGCCCCCCTCCACTCCCGAATCCTTGAAAAAAAAAAAATAGGTGACTACCTTCCGGAGGAGATACCGCAAATCGTTCTCCTGACGTTCGACGACTCCGTGAACGATCTGAACAAGGGATTGTACGCCGATCTGTTCGAGAAAGGGAGGAAAAATCCGAACGGTTGCCCCATCTCGGCCACGTTCTACGTCTCCCACGAGTGGACCGACTACAGCCAAGTTCAAAATCTCTACGCGGCCGGTCATGAGATTGCCTCCCACACGGTCTCGTAAGTACACCTGTCACGTCCTATCTGCCGAGGGGAAAAAAAGAAAGAACGAATTTTCCATTCGACGTTTCGCCATTCCCTAATAAAGTAAAGCTTTTTCTGTTTCTTATGTACGATTTCGCGGATTTGTATATCGATATGAAAAAAGATTTATATATATATACTCGAAGGATACTCGATCGATCGAGTTAAAGGAAGCATCATTTAATCATTATCATTGAGCAGCTTCTCAGCTCCAATTGTCGTTTTCACGCTCTGCATCTTGTTAGATGAAACTAATGCCAGCTTGATTAGAATTTGCTGCTTTCGCGCCTTAGACGCGGGTTAGAATGCAGGAAAACGGATCGGAGAACCGGTTTCCCAACCAACAACAAGCAAACAAACAAACGCTGAAGAAAGAGATAACGTTTGTTGGTATTTTCGTATCCTCTCTCTCTCTCTCTCTCTCTTCAATATTATTTTTCCACGATTTCGAAAAGAAGAAAAACTTGGTTGGACGAGCTTGTGGACCGGTCGATCGATCGAATTTCTTGGATTCCAAGCCCGCGATCGCGTGTCCCAATTTTTTTCGAATCATCGACGGACCTCGATAAATCCCCTCCCCCTCCCCGGAAACAGGCACAGTTTCGGCGAGCAGTTCTCTCAGCGAAAGTGGGCTCGAGAGGTTGCGGGACAACGCGAGATTCTCTCCGCCTATGGAGGCGTGAAGCTGGAGGACGTGAGAGGGATGAGGGCCCCATTCCTTTCGGTAATATTCTATCTTCTCGAATATAATTGATTGACTTGAACTTTGGGAAAAATATAACTCGAATATAAAAAAACAGGTGGGAGGGAACAACATGTTCAAAATGTTGTGGGACACGAACTTCACGTACGACTCGTCCATGCCGATTTACGAGAACCGACCGCCCAGCTGGCCCTACACCTTGGACTACAAGCTGTTCCACGACTGCATGATACCTCCGTGCCCCACCAGGTCTTATCCAGGCTTGTGGGAAGTTCCCATGGTGATGTGGCAGGATCTGAACGGGGGTAGGTGCTCGATGGGAGACGCGTGCAGCAACCCGCCCACCGCCGACGGTGTTTACAAGATGCTGATCAAGAATTTCGAGAGACATTACACGACCAACAGGTGAGTCGTTCGACTTTTTCATTTGATTATTTCGATTGGAGCACGATAAGGAGGGAAACGATAAATTTTTTCAGAGCGCCGTTCGGGTTGTTCTATCACGCGGCATGGTTCACCCAGCCCCATCACAAAGAGGGTTTCATTTCATTCCTGGATACGATAGTGGCGATGGACGATGTGTGGATCGTGACTAATTGGCAGGCGATCCAATGGGTGAGGAATCCTACGCCGTTGCCCCTGTTGCACACGTTTGAACCGTTTGGATGTAACTATCCGGTACGCCGATATATATATATGTATTTTTTTTTCCGTGAGAAATAAGACGAGATTCGATTTACCTTCGAATTTTCGATCGATAGGATCGGCCGAAGAAGTGCAACAATCCGAAGGTGTGCAATCTATGGCACAAGAGCGGGGTGAGGTACATGAAGACTTGTCAAACGTGTCCGGACATCTATCCGTGGACGGGCAAGACCGGGATACGAAGCAGTCGCATCGACAACGACGTCGATGCGCACGAATGAGGGGAGAGAGTGGGGGGGAAAGAGGGATCGGTGTTCCGTGCGATCGAGGTTCACCCAGCCGGAGTGAAGCGTAGCAGCGCCAACCGAGGAGGAGATCGTGATATTTTTCACAGCGATTCGATTCAAATCCCGCCCCTTATTTCCCTCTTCACTTCAGCCAAACGAAACGTATATCCAGCTCGAGTACGCCAACGAAATCGAAAGAAAGAAAGATAGAAAGGAAGGAAGGAAGAAAGGAAGAAAAGAAGGACCAACACTGTTCCCCTTCTTTTCCGTAGGAAAGAAATCGCAAAGGAACGAGAGCGCCACAACCTAGTAAACTTGCTTACGCGCATGCGTAGGAATAAACGCGTCCGTTTTTTCTTTCTTTTCTTTTCTTTCGAAACGAACACCGAACTCTCTGCATCCTGATCGGTAAATGAAAAAGAAAATTGTGTGCAACGTGTGCTTGTCGTATATTATATTAATATACGCCGGAAGCCTTTTCTACAAACTTCGTTGTGTATATGGGATAAATCGATTAAAATTTATTTCGATCGATTTCTTTAGTTTTATTTTTGTTATCCGGCGATAGTAAATAAAAGAATGGAATATTTTGTAAAGATTTTTTTTTTTTTTTTCAATCAAGAAAAATGTACATTAACGCAACAGATTAATTAACTGTATTCGTATACGTTGACAATTATTTCTTCTTTTTTTTTTTTTTTTTTTTCTATTTCTATGAATGCGATGCGAGATATAGGATTGTGCTAGAAACTCGTGGAAATTGGTCGATATTATTATGCTCAAATCGAACCAATTCGCGATTATCTTCTTCCCGCGCGCTCCTTTTCTTTTCTATCTTCTTTCCTTATCTTACTCTTCCTTTTTTTTTTTTTTTTTTTTTACTTTCTCTCATCACTCGTCTCAACTTCGCCTCGATCCTTTATCTCGTTCAACTGGAAGCTTGTATCCTTGGCGTACTCGGCCGATAGACGAATTAATTAATTAATTAATTAATTATAAAGTATATCGTGGATGTACAAACGCAAAGAAAAAAAAAAAACTGGTATCGTCGGTCGCGAGAGGTTTCCTAAAAATCGATCTGGAGGTTCAATAAGCGCGGAGGTCGCCTTGCGAGAGAAACGAACCGAGAAAGAACGAGAGTGTTCACTTTTAAACCAAGTATCGTGTACACACGAGGGGATCGTCGTGTATATGTTTTTTTTTTTTTTTTTTTAGAACCTGAAACTGTAACACGCCTTCTTTAATCAATAAATATTTCGCTACAACTCGCCGTGTCTATTTCTCTCACCATTTATCCTCTTCCTCTTCCCAGCGATTATCGGGAGAAGAATTAAGAAATCGATTGATCAATAATTGTACTTGGGATGTGGATACGGGTACAATATAGTAGACCAAGCGATCGGCTTGAGCAAATGGATCTCTTGCCATAGAATACCTTCCGAGGACGCCACGAATTCCACCCAATATTCAGCCATGTTGTTGAAGAAATCCACTTCCCAAGTCTGCCGATCGAATCAACCGATCGAAAGGTATATTGAGAGAGAATTGATGAAATTATTAATGCTTATATATATATACACGTTGGTTACCCTTTTGTTCTGTTCAATCCATGCGATAACCATTTTGTTTCCTTGAGCGATAGCGTATTTTTCCGCTTTCGCCATGCAAGTTTGCGACGAAGACTTTCGGCCACGGAGAAGTCTCATGTAAGATTCCAGGAAATATGTAAACGGTTTGACAAACGGGAAATAGATGCTCACGTTGTGAAGAAACTTGATGATCTTTTTGGCGTAATACGTTCGTTCGAAAAGATCGTACGAGTGAGGGATATCGAGTCGCCGATACAATATCAATAAATAAGACTCGAGGCCCTGTGGCGTAAAACGATGGCGTAAAATTATTAAACAGGCAGGTGTAATTTGTGTGATTTGAATTCGATTCGTACCTTGATCGAACAATAAAATTGTGAGAAATTGTAAGATATGACATCCTTTACATATTCGTTAACATCTTTCACAAGCTCGTAATTCAGTGGTACGTTCCTGTGGTACGAATATCGAATTATTTAAACGAAATGAATATAAATATCTCGAGTCACTCACATTCTTAATTGCCAGATAAGTAAAGCATTGTTCAGATGCAACAGACTCGTTGGATCTCGCGATACGCAAGTTTTCAATTTGGTATCTGAAAAACCAGAGATGGAAAAGATTTCGATAATAATAACGAGGGGCCTTGTTAAAAACGAGACTTACTTATAAACGTATAAAATTCGTAACAGCTATTGTAACTTTCTAAATTCATAGAAGCATCCAATAAAAATTCCAAGCAAAGAGCGTAATACCATGTGATAGCGGAATAATCTGTATCCTCCTCAGAGGTGTAATACAGTTCGAATAACAAGTCGACAGCTTGGTTTATATGTTTCTTCCAAACCTGAAATAATAGTTTCACGATTAAATATACAAAAAAAATAATTCACGTTGTGGATGAGCTATGTGATGAATCTTTTTCTTTTTTTTTTTTTTTTTTTTTTTTTTTTTTTTTTTTTTTTTTTTTTTTTCTTTTTCTTTTTTCTTTTTACCATAATTTTTATCAATGACGGTAGAACGCTGAACTTTATTTTATTCAAGTTTATATAATTACATATCTTACAGATTATTGTTCCAACTTCTATACCTTCATCGAATTTAGCCTGCAATATTCTTTCATCGACAAATAAATAACTTGCCAGCTTTTTTCCTCCACGAAAAATTCAAATATTCCAATATAATCAATTAAATTACCTATGATCATATATCGTTTTATAGATTTTCACTAGAATAACAATTTCGTCGGGTTTCGTCCAACCACCTATTGCAGTTTTATTTCTAATAGCCATTAAAATCATTTTTTCTACGTCTTCTATCATCTTAATATCGTTGAGTTGGCGAAAAATGTTTATAGCGCATAAATAGACATTTCCTTTTTCTAAGAAAGTGCTTGAATTTTTAAATATCATACGAATACTTTGCAAAATGGCGAGATTCGCCAATTTCTTTTCATTCTGTATCTATAATTTTATCAACGATGTTATATATACTTGAACGAAAAAAAAAAAAAAATTAAAATTTATTTTTCACGACACGCAAATACGTACCATTGAAATCATAGAGAATCGTTGCAAAGCGACAGCTAATGCTACCTTCTCGTCATTTTGTGAGTTTGTTTCTTCATTTTGAAAGAAAATCTTACAAATACCTTTTATCGTGTATCGTAATTTCTCGATTAAAATATTATAACAAAGCGTTCTCATATTTTGCGGGATCTCCGTCTTCAATATCACAGCCTCGGTATAATATTTCTTCGCTTCGGAATAATTTCCATACGCCATGTAAGCATCCCCTTGGAACAACCAATGTACGACAATATTTCAACTTTCAAGAGATCAATATTTATTATTATATGTTTATTATTATATGAATAGACTTTTTACCTATTAAAATTAACCATTGTTCTTTGAAAGATGTATTTTCAAATTGATCTTTTTCCTTTTCATTCATATCCTTGTTTATATTCATGAGAAATTTAATCGCGTGCAAGCTTTGTGCAGTTTGAATCAAACCTGCACTATATTCCATTGTGAACTTTATAAACATTTCTGGTTGAGTATCCTCTGAAAAGTAAGATCTTTTAATATTATTGTAATTATCGCATATCGTTATGAGAAAATTGAATTCCGTTACTGATTTGATAAATGTGTTGACTAATCTGCCAGAAAATATAACTTATTATTTCCATGCATGTGCAACTGCGATTGTCTATATAGGTGAAAGATTTCATTATTTCGTCCAATAAATCGTATGTAATACCGAAAGAATTCATTTCTATTTTTTTAGAAATAAGCAATTGTTCTTCCTTTATCATCTCTCGAGAAATAAATTCTTCCACTAAAAAGAAAAAAAACATGAATTATATTAGAGAACATTAGAACAAATATTTATTTATTTGATAATTTGTTACCGAATTTTATTATTTTATAATTATATTTTGTAATTTATTTTATAATTAATTGACACATTTATCTGTTTTATATATATTTTTATATTTCTTTTTTCAAATCTAACTATGAAATTTAATATATATTTATCTGCTTTGTATTTACCTTTTTAAATTGTGTACGATAAAATAAAACAAAAATATACAAAATATATATACAAATTATATATAAAGATATAAAAATACGTATAAAATTTGATACGATATATAGAAAACTATTTTACTCATTTTATTCATTTCAAGTTAAATAAAGCAAATAGAAAAATTTATGTATCGGTGGCGCCATCTCGCGTTTGGATCACGGAAGCTTCGACTTGTTACTAGCAAAGCAGAATATACGAGGAGGTATTCGTGACGTCACAGGGAAGGAAAGGAATATTGTGCGAGAAAGATAGAGAGTATGCTCCGCCCCTTTCAGAACACTATATGGAAAATTTACTAATTTCTCGTTTTTTATTAAAAATTTCTACACTTTTAAACTTGCTGTTCAAAGCTAGAACATCATACAAATTTCTCGTATCAAAATTATATAAATTTTAACAAGAAATTCATTTTAATTAATTATTTATTAATGGTTGATGCGTCACGTATAGCTCAGCACGTAAACGCACAGTACGTTTTTCCCTAATTTCTCATTATTATAAAATTTATTTCTAAATATAAATATATACATTTGAAACATTACTTTCTTCTCTACTTTCATATATAAATTTTATATATAATTTTGTTATTATTTAAATGAATAAATTGATTGTTTATTACTCGAGTAAGGAATGGGGATTCGCGATTGAAACACTCTATATGATAATTGTTAATAAATAATTAATTGCGATGAATTTCTTGTTAAAATTTAAATAAGAAACTTGTCTGAAATTCTAGCTTCAAAATGCGAGCTCAAAAATGTAAAAATTTTTAGTAAAAAACGAATAATTTATAAACTTTTCATCTAGCGTTTTCAAAATGGAGATGCTCTCCGTCCTTCTTGCACAATATTCCTTTCCTTCCCTGTGACGTCACGAATACCTCCTTGCATATTCTGCTTTGCTAGTAACAAGTCGAAGCTTCCGGGATCCAAACGCGAGATGGCGCCACCGATACATAAATTTTTCTATTTACCAATTTTAAATAATTTATGGGTAATAAATATGTAGTAGATAATTTGTAAGGATAGAAAAACAAGAAGAAATATAATAGCAATTTTATGATATATAAAAATATGTATTTGAAAAGTATTATGAAAAAATTTGAATGAAAATATTTTGGAATAAGAAATTTATAGAAGGAAAATTTGAAAAACTCTAAAAAGGAAAATTTTTTGAAAAAAAATAAAAAATATAAAAATATGAAAATATTATATATATATATATATAGTAAAAATACACAAATTGCCATGTATTAAAATTTACATGGATTAAAATTCGATTTCACTATACATTTATATGTGTATTTAAATACACTTGAAATAGAAATTTCTAATTTATTTCAAGATTGATATATTTTTATATTGATATTATTTACTGTTTTCATCGGTAAACATCGTCGGTACAATGGAAGCTATGCGAGTGTTTTGTTTGTCTTTACGGACGTCTTCCTTCGTTACAAAGATACTTCGTCTACGTTCAAATCTTTCCGAAATTTTTTGCACATAGTTTTTATCATTTTCATCCTTGAAAAAATAAAATTTGATTATTATTCTTTTACGATAATTTAGAAAAAAAAAAAAATTCATATAATATATATACACTATTTTAAAGACTCAACTTTCTCTTCTTTCTCTATCAAAGGCATTAAAAATGGACCTCTTCCACAACTGCTACATTTTTTAGCACTTTGTTCAAGAATGTTTACAGCTTTCAAATGATATTCGTTTCTCTCCTGTGTAGAAAGAATATCGTAAAAAAATTTACGATAAGAAGATATCGTAAATTCTAACACTCTGCAGTCAGCATATATTGGCAATGATTCTTTTACTATTGGGCCTGCAATAAAGAATATTATTACAATTCACAACGATTAAAAATTATGCCATGTTTCGAGATAGCTAACGGGTCCGAATGCAATCGCAATACATCAAATGATGCATGTTGCTGAAAGTTTTTCGCTTTTTAAACGCGTGATATGTCGTCATATTTATATAATATTTCCTTTGGATCATAGCACACTCCAAGATCCTTAACCTTATCATTTCTGCCACGGCTAAAATAGAATACACAGTAATATATAATATAATCATAAAGATGCAATAATTACCAACTTTCTTTTCAATAATCAATACTTTCCTTTCGATGTAAATAATGGTGTAGAATTACTTATTACGTTAGTTAACATACTGCGATGAAAGATATCACCTAATGCTGCGGCACACTTGATAATATCTTGTTCGTACGTGTTCATTCTGTTATATATATCGATTCTCAAACCTAAAACGAATCATCGATCATTAAATTTATTTTACAGTCAATAATTTCGGAGGACTTGAACGTAAAATTGATAAAAGAATATTTGAAATCACCTATAACGTCTCGATTAGCTTCGATGGGAGATTTCGGCTTTTTTGACAGTACACACACAGTTAATGTAGTCATTTGCATCCATTGTAACGGTGGTGCCAATTCCTCGGGCGTTAAATATACGGGAATTTTTGATAAAAACGATGGATTTGGGAAAATGAGATTATATTTTTTTACTTCTTGTGGAGATATCGAGATAATGTCTAATGCTTTCACTTGCAAAATTGACATTAAGAACGCTTCGCACCAAGCAATCCCATTTTTACTATGTTGGTTAAGGATTCTAAACAGTGAAATAATCGATATACTGATATATTCACGTCGATAATATTTGAATGGAAGAAAATTAATATAAATTTCTTCACTTTTCCAGGGTTTCAGGAATTGCAATAACGTTTAAAAATTGACAGGCAAATGCTGTCAAATATTCAGAGTTTAAAGAATTCAACGATTTAATCTTTAACCTTTTCTCTTGACTAATCGCGGTTTCGATTTGGGTTAAAGTATCCCACGAAACGGGTTCCAGCATTGTCATAGCTAGAACTATGTGTTTATTGCTCAAAATAGCAGATAAAAATTGCCAGGAAAACAGATCCATATAGTGCACATCATCTAGAAGGATGCATACATAACCAATAATCTGAAAAAAGGAATAAATAAATCGAAATGGAAAATTTACAGATCACTTTACACGAATATAACTATTTATAACCTCGTTTAATATTTTCTCAAAGATATCGATCATCTTTTTGTAACGTTGCCAATCAGTTTCTTCACAATAAGTATTTGATTGAGGAAATTGTACTCTCATGATATAATTCAGGTAACATAAATTTTCAGGTTCCACTATTTCGGATAAATAATTTAATAAAGTTTTTTCACGATCGTTTATAGAAATACAATTTTCGGCGTTGAACATCTAGATGAAAAAGAAAGAAGAAAAAAAAAAAAGAAACTTTTCAATCTTGAATCGTCAAAGAGGAAAACAAAATTTTGTCTCGTTTACCTGAAGAAGTATATGATATATCACAGAATAAGATTTCTCTGCAAAAGATGGATGCAAAGAAAGTTGAACCAATTTTATTTCTCTGCTTTTAACAATCGTGACATAAGCATCAAGGATCCTCGATTTACCAGATCTTTCAATACCCTGAATAATTAATTCGTATAATTCTCGATCTCATTTTCATTCAAATTTCGTTCAAATTTATACGCTCGTCGAGTACCTCGATGACCAACCCGGAATAACGTCGTTCGGATACTCCTATTTCGTCTAAAAGATCTTTAAAGTACTCTATTTCGTTGATTCGACCAAGAAGAGGGTATTTATATTCCAAGCTCGACAACATCTCGGTTGTTCTAAAATGAAACCAAATTTAAACATATTATGACATTTAAACTTTTTTTACATAAATAATTAGAAACAGAAAAATAATAATTAGAAACATTACAATGGCTCATCTAAGATCTCATAAATTTCACATTTTCCAAGTTTTCTTAATGTCCTTATACCTTGGCGACGAAATTTCTCTTTTTTCAAAGTACTTTTTAAAACAACGTTGTAGTCGCAATGTATCTACGATAAATATCTTTCAGAATCTCGCAGAGACGTATTAATTATTGTAAAAATTTCATGAGACGAACCTTGTCGTACGAAATCATCATCAAAGAAGTAGCCATGTCGACGCATTGACCGAAAACCATGAATTGTCTTCTAACGATATGACCAATTATTCCACAGAATGCTAAACCTGTATGTGAAACAAGATGAAAAAATTTAAGATTCGATAATTCGAATTCTGTTAAAAATTTAATATTTGAAAGATTACCAGTCGAAACACCAATAAGAATTGCTTTAATACCAATTATGTGTTTCACTTCTTTTAATATTCGGCATGCGGACAATACTCCATTCTTTACATTATTTTTCTTATTATTTATAAAATCTCTAAGTCCGAATATAACGATAAAAGATATATCTTTTTCGAATAAATTTACGAGGCACATTAATCCGGAATACGATTCAATTATACTGCAATCGAATATTAAAAATTTGATTAAATTTTATCAATTTTTTAAGAACAATTTCAACAATACATATATATATATATATATTCGAACGAGGATACTTTAGAATAGTTTTGTATATTTCGTCTGTCAAAGAAATCAACTCGAAAACGGTACAATCATAAGGAATTATACTGATGCAAATAACAGTAACATTCCTTATTTCTATCAAATGGGCCAACGATTGTTCGTTATCGATCTGAAAATCAAGTTTTATGAAATGGACAAATTTTCTTAAAGGGAGAACGGCCTTTTTTAATACCTCTTACCTGCATTAATACCGCTGTCACCATGTAACTTCTCAGATACATTCCGATACGTCTTCGCAATGCGTCCACTACGGAAATTCTTGCTACGAAACGGGGATCGTCGTTGCATCACGGATATCATATTATTTTGCTTTGCTAAATCGATCCTCACTTACTTCGAAAATGTGTAGCTCTGATCTCTTGTTCCACGGATACATCGGATAATATCGACACGTGCGACGGCGACTTTCCCAGTTCTATGATATCCTCCTCGATCCCTATGTCTTTCACCATCAAAATTTCCTCGGGTGCCTCGAGCACTTTAATGATCTATCCCGCGACAATAATCCATTATCAGATTTAAACTGTCTTTTTTACTCCTCCTCGAACGACTTAAAAATTCTCTCTAAACTCGTAAAATTATTATATTCGCCAACCTTAACGTTGTCCGCATCCTTAAGAACGTATTCGTAATGACTGGGGACACAATATTGCCAAGCGCTCTCGCACAACACGATATCGCCTGGTAAACATACTCTTCTCGTATACTTAATGTCCTGGATCGACGAACCACATATTACAAAATTTCTACACCTGTCGTCACCGATCACCGAAAATACAGCAGTTCCCATGGAGATTACGATAGACACTGTCGATACGATCGATCGATTATTAATTTTATTCGTTACTCGTTATTCCATTATTCGTTACATTTTGGGATAGGAGTGATTTCGTTCTTTATGGCGGCGATACTTTTTTGGATACTTTCCGCGGTCATAATCACGTGACGTATTATTCTTGCAATGAATTCGTTCCTGGTTATTTTCCACATGATTAGCAGATCATTATCTATACGTTCGATAAAAATGTTATTATATATACATATATATATAATTTTGAATATAATTTTTTTTTCTCTCTCGATATAAGTAGAAAATTAGAAAACGTACGAGAAAATTTCAACACGTCTCCGTGGTTAATATATACTTCTTCCACTATGGCGCTCATATAATCGTTCAACAAAGAGAAGAAACCGTAACTACCGCCATTCTCCGCGTATGTGAATCTTCTGTAGAAACTGAACAATTGAGTCACATCGATCACCATTATTACAGCCTTGAATTTGCGGAAACTTTTCTTAGTTAAGTCGCTCTCGTATATCAACTCGTCGGGGACGAAAGTCGCCATCGTTCGAGTGCACGTATCGTGTCGATGAGTGTTCAACACCTAATTATTTTTTCCAATTAATCCAATTTTATCTTCTCTCCTCCTCCCTCTAAAAAAAAATTAACCTCTCGTAAGTTGGTGATCTCCTTCTTGTATATCGGCCCGATCAGATCAGGGGTCCAGACAGTTTTCAACATTTCATACGGCATTGTTCTATTTTTTTTTAAACAAATATAAATATAAACAAGTTGAAGATTATTTTCAATAGAAGATTATTATTTTAATTCAATATTTATTTGACCACATCTGGAACAAAAAAATTCCAACGATTCGATTAGCATTTGTTTCGACACGATACCATGGATTATGCTTCCACCTGAAAAATAAAAGTTAAACGAACCTTAAACGCGCAAAATTGCGCGTAGAATCAAGGTTTCCAAGTTTTTAAGATGGGGAATAAAAATAGCGAGGAAAGTAAATGAAAGAAACGTAAATATTGCAGAAATAAATTTTTGTATTTTGCGTATTACATATCCGATATAAAGAGGGATGATTGAAACATCATTTCACTTGCACACATCGTGTAAATCAATAATAATATATATATATATGTAATTTCGTCAATTCGCAATTTGTTCGTTCGATCGAACGCGAAAACATAGATATAATAAAATATATCTATCTATCTGTATATATCTTCTTACTTCGAAACGGGTGGTTT
>NW_006263814.1:76513-78055 GCF_000469605.1 Apis dorsata | reverse complement strand
TTTAAAAAAAAAAAAAAAAAAAGAAGAAGAATAAAAAAAGAAAAGAAAGAAGTGAACGAATGACCGGGAATAAAAAAACACAAGTAATGGAAATCATTCAATGCAATGTATTGTGGAACAATTATTAACCAGCCCTATATAATAACAAACAAACCCAACATTCACAAACCCCTTTACATGGTGATGTAACGCATACGCATAAATTGTTTACAATATTAATCATGGACATACATCTCTTTTTACATATGTAAGAATCAAATAAACGTAAGAGGAGGACCAAGAATTGTTGGCCCTATCCTATATTATATATCACATACGTCCGTCCCAATAATCGATTAAGAAGTTAACCCAGGTCATTGATATTACGCAGTAATGGTAACGAGTATAATAACGCGTACGATTCGATAGATTTTTATCTTTTTTTTTTTTTGTATAATAACGATGGAATTGATCGCCCTCTTCCGTCTGCGAATTGCATCGTTAAAAATATAAAATCTATGGAATCGTTGCAGATATTTATGCGGTTACCGCTGCAAAGTCATGGCGATGTCCTACGCTATGAAAATGTACATACATTTCGAGATATCGATTGGGAGGAATGATCTGTAATTCAGGACAGAATTCTTCGGTTCTCTCGTATACTCTCCAGTCTTTCTCCCTTTCCAAGAAAAATATTCCTATCTCATTGCGACTAAATGGAAACAAATTTTGTCGAATTCACCTCGACACCTTCTCAAAAATCACATTGAGTGGAATTTTTCATTTTTCTTTTTTTTTTTTTTGCAAAAATACAGAATTTTATATATATATGTATATATATATATATTATTTATATAAATCCTTTGCAGTTTTTTTTCTTTTTTTTCTTTTTTTTTTTTTTTTTTTTGTGTGAAAAATCATTCGCTACGCTCTTGCTCGTGAGTCAATGAGTCTTTCTTCGATCGATTCGAAATTTATCGCATACCTTTTCACGGATCTCTCTCGTTGATAAAAAAGGAGAATTGAAAACTCAAAATTGTTAAATCGAATAAAGAGTTCTCGTGGTTAACGTTAAAACAGAACATTGTTAAAAAGAAATAACGTAACGTCATTGAATATAAGAACGTAAAAACAAAAAAAAAAAAAAAGAAAAAGGAAAAGGAATCGAGTTGATTTTAATTGAGCGTCCAAATTTTCGATTGGATAAAAGAAAAAAAAAGAGAAAAAAAAACATAAAAACAAAAATGTCGCAGTCTACTTTAACGTTAGCCACCTCTCGTCAATGTTAATTTTGAACTCCAAAAAAAAAAAAAAAAAAAAAAAAAAAAGAAAGAAAGAAGAAACATAAAATCGACATCGAAATGCATAAAATGAAAACGTAAAACACATCTCCGGAAGAAGAAAGGGGGAAAAAAAAACATAAAAAAAATTATTAATTTCGTCAATTCGAAGAAGACCTCTATATATATATATATATATATATATATATAGAACGTATTTGAATAATTTCGATAATTTGAATCGAAGAACTTTCGTTTCGTTCGAACTTTCGAAAGTATTTCA
>NW_006263814.1:71623-75910 GCF_000469605.1 Apis dorsata | reverse complement strand
TTTTTTATTGTAATTATAATCGATCGTCACGGTAATCTGTAAAATCTCGCTACGTTTGGTCGGATGTGTTAACATCAACTTTCTTTTTAATTGACATTTAACATGGAATCGGAACGATTGAGCATTTCACTACACCTTCATCCATCCATATTTTTTCTCGATATTGAATCGGTAGGAATCACTTGCTGGGACAAGAATCCTCCCAGAAAATAAAATAAAATTCTAGGAACTTTTCGAGCTGAATAATATAACGAGTATACATATATAGTATATAGAAAATTTTATAAAAAACATTGGAAAAATATTTCATTTTCTTGCGCGTCGTATTACTCAGCTCTTTTCAGTTAGACGACTGAAAAATTTTCATTCTCATTCCAGCAAATCTTATATCGATCGGACATCAATTTTTCCAACGAATTTTTTTTCTTTTTTCTTTTTGAAAAATTCGATATCCGCGAGATAAATTTTATCTTCGTTACTGCGAAAATATATATAATGTAATGTCGTGTTTATATATATAATCTCTATACGAGTTTATATAAAAAAATTTTTGTACACGCGTTGATATATTTCCGATTACGATCCACGCGTATTAAAAAAAGAGGTATAAGTATTCTTTTAAAGTGAACGATAGCTACGGAGTCGATCCTCGATCCTTGTTCGAATTCCTCCTCACCTTCCCATCTCTCCCCTATTTCTCGTGATCAATTGTATATGGTCGAACGACGCCACTCTTGAAACTCAAAAATTCTCATCTTGATGGGAAAAATACCCAATTTTTCTTAAGACAAAACCTTTGACTCGTTCGACGATTCAATCAATGATTCGTCTCAAAGATCCCCTCTATATATATATGTGTGTATGTGTATGTGTATATGTATATACTTCGCGAAATCTAATCAATCCTTAAATCTAGGAATGCTTCGACCTGGCAATATGGAGGAAAAAAGACACCTTGTCGTTGCATTGGTGCCCGCACATGTTGCACGTATAAGGATCCTGAAAGCCGTGATAGCCCATGTGAACTGTATACATGATCACGTTACCGAATACGATCTCGCAGAAATGGCAGGTGAGCTCGTGGCTTATGGCGAAGTTGCGCTCGTTCGTCTCGTCCTTTCCCTCGCCGGAACTCGGGCTGCTCGAGGACGAGGATTCGAATGATCCGTCCGATTCCATTGACGCGCGATGTTGCAGTTGATGTTGCTGCAATTGCTGCAATTGTAACTGTTGCAATTGTTGCAGCTGTTGCTGCAATTGGAGCAACTGATGTTGTTGCAGATGCGGTTGCGTCTGCGAGTACAACTGTTCCACCAAGTGTTGCCATTGCTGCTGCTGCAGTAACTGCTGCTGCTGCTGTTGCTGTTGTTGCTGCTGCTGCTGCTGCTGCTGCTGGTGTTGACGATGCTGATATTGCTGTTGGGAGGAGTGAGGTTCCTCGTCGTCCGTGTCCTCCTCGAGCACTCTCCGCTCCAACTTCACCGCCTTCCCCTTTCGTCTGCTGGTACCGGTCACTTTGGGCGAATTGGGCTTTCCAACGGCCGAGCAATCATTGGCTGACTGAGTATCAGGCTTGCTGAGATCCAATGGCGCGATTCGCGCGTCCGTGTATACGCTCAAATGATCAATCGAATTCGGCTCCATTGATACCTCGGTCATGCTGGACGTCCCGCTGTCGGATGTCCCGTTCACGCCGTTCGACGCCTCGTTCCCGTTAGGACATCTGACGACGAGATCCTGGGCCGTCTCGCCCGACACTCTTTCCTCGTCCATCGCTCTCAGGTAATCCATCAACGTGTTCGCCTTTATCCGCTCCAATTGATTATCGCCACCGTTATCTTCCGCGATCACGGTGGTGGATAATTGCGAGAGGGCGAAACCGGTGAACAGTTGATTGTACGGATACGTGATCACTGCTTGGTTGTGCGTGATCCCGCTCGACGTGCTCGCGATAGCCGTGCCGTTGCCCAACGCGTTCCCGTTTGCCCCGTTATTCATCGCGCATAACGGCAAACCGACGTGATTGACGTTCGAAGACGTGGGAGATATTTGCGGGGGCACCACTTGTTGAGGAGAAGCGATTTGGCTACCGTTGCTCGTCATGTTGTTGTTGTTGTTGTTGTTGCTGTTGTTGTTGTTGTTGTTGTTGTTGTTCTGATTGTTCATGTCCTCGTTGGTAGCGTTCATCGACTTGCTCGCAGGTTTCTGCTTGGGGCCCCGCCTCGTCCCGTAAACGTCGATAATTGGCAACGGGTTCGGTGAACCGTCCGCGTTCAACACCATAGCGGGTTGATGCGAGTACTTTCTCAAATGAAGTTTCAACGAGTGGCAGTATTTAGTGGCGTAAGTACAGTTGGCGCATCTGTATTGATAAACGTTCGAGTGAGACTTGAGGTGGCTGTTCAACATAGATTTGTTCACGCACGAGTAAGAGCATTTCTCGCATTTGAACGGTTTCGAGCCGAAATGGTTCCTCAAGTGATATTCCAAATGGTGCTTGTACTCGGTTACGAAGGGGCATTTGGGGCAGGTCAACAACTTTTCCGCCTTGATGTGGTTACGGCTGTGATCCCAAAACTCGAGCTTCGTGATCGCGACGAAGTTGCACTGCTTGCATCTGAACGTTTTCACTTTCCCCTGGGAATTCAATCGCGGTATCCGGAGCCCCGGCTCGTCCGCCTCCTCCGATTCTTGCTCCGAGGAACGCTCCCCCTGATCGTTGGGCGACAATCTGCTACTTTCATCCTGGACCACGGTCGCCTGATGATTGTGGTTCGTCGACTGCGAGGTGTCCGGCGAATCGTAATCCGACATGCTCCCATCTTGCCGTGGAAACTTCATTCTGCGAACCGATACAATATTTTTCTCGTTCATCCCGTGCAAAAAAAAAAAAAGAAGAAAAAAATTATAAACGAAAATTGCCCTCCCTTCGTTCGAAAAGAGCGAAAAGCGGTATTCGAGGAGAGAGAGAGAGAGAGATAGGGGAAGAAAGAAAAAAAATTCGAAAAGGCGTGGCGTCGATAATTTGATAATTTGTTATCAAGTTTTGGTAAACAGAGCGAGAACAAGGTGAGAAGAGGGAATCGTCGATGGACACGGCACGGAGCCATACACGTGGCAAATCGGCAAGAACGGCAACAAACCATTGTTAGAGAGCAACGCCATCCCCTCTCCATTCACCAACCACGCCCGCCTCGGGTATCGCCGATAGGATCGTGGTGAGTAATCGTTTCAACCCCTCTCTCCGATCGAGTCTCCTTTCCCCTTTTTTCCCCCTTTAACCTATTCATCCCTCTCTCCCCCTTCTCTTCCCCCTTCTCTCTCTCGCTCTAGCTCTCTCTGTCTTCCCTTTGTCCGCGTTTTTTTTCCCTCTCCATCCCCCTCTCTCTTTTCCTTCCCCTTCCGCGATCGACAAAATGTCGTTTCGCTCAAGCTCACGATGGGCAACGGTCAACTTTTTTATTCCTCCCAACTTTATCATTCGCAATCCTCCATTCGTAATCCTAATTTCGATCGATCGATAAGAAATCATACGTTACGTAAAATTTAGTTGGAATACGAGTCGCGCGATTCTTCTTAGTTTTCTTCTTATTTGAATCATGAGTAGTGGAGAGTACTTGGAATCTATGATTCGATGGTGTATATTATTTAATTCAGTTTTTGCTAGCGCGAGTGAAGTTTAGAAAAAAAAAAAAAAATGGATCGAATTTTTATTTTAATGGATAAGAGCAGATGTGAGGAAGAAAGGGGATGTAAGAAAAAAAATTTGAATGGAATATGGGTAAAGAAGAGGGAAAAGTGTGGAAGGGGGGGAGGGGTGAAAGATTTGAATCGATACAATATGGGATTACAAGAAGGGTTAGGATTCGCGACAAAATTCGTACGAATTCCCGCGAGGAAAGGTACAAAGGCCGCGGTCTCGTTCCTATTCCAAACCAAATTCCGAGTAAAATCATTTCACAATGTTTGCCTGTTGTCCCCGTCGTCCTTTCCTCTCGAACGCGCAACGAGAACGAATCTTTCTTAGGCGTATATATAAGAACAGTTCGGCTAATTTATTCGAAGCGAGACAACAAATGGTAAAATTTGTTTCGATTCGAGAACAATACGAGTGCCATTGAACGATTCCGTAATGTATATATAAATCGAACGATGATACGTTCGATTTATATATACATTACACCGTTCTCGTTAATTTTGCCGATATATTCGACTTTCGAGATCCTATTTCGAGTTATATAAATTAATCGAGATTTTCTTTAACTTTTTTTCCTTTTTTCCTATTTT
>NW_006263814.1:68508-71408 GCF_000469605.1 Apis dorsata | reverse complement strand
TTATTATTTTTTTTTCCTTTTTTTTTTTTTTTGATTTATATCAAAACCGACTTTACGCACATTTACGAAAGAAGTGGTGGAACTGGAGACCAACGATTGGTTAATAAACATGCAACAAAATTTACTGTTCGTTTGGATCCAAGGTTAAGCGTCACTAGGGTTAAAAGTTTCTAGCTTCATTTATTCAAGTGGAGCACGGTTGAAAGACCTAGAGAGAGAGACCAGAAATTTCGGATTGGAAGATTTCGCTTTTGACTTCTTGACCAGAAAATCTCATTGTCCGTTTTACCCCGTGCCAACAATGGCCATAAATAAAATTTCAAACACAATTCTTTCATCTGCCTGACTGCTCTGTCCGGGTAAACCAGGGATCGGGGTGAAAACAAAACAACCCTTGTAACAGTGAGGATTTTTAGGCACCTAGAGCTTTAGTAAAATTAGTATGCAAAGTTTTTAAGTCGAAGCATAAATTCTTTTTAGGGGACGTAAATCATTTATCATCGTTACGATCGAGTTTGAAGGATTCGGACAATTTCTGCGCGACCATTTCTTTCTTCTCTGTCGCGAAATTCTTCTTTCAACGACGCGCGAACGCTCACAACTCGATTAAAGCAGACTCTTTCCTGCTCGAATAAAGGCCAAAAAAAAGGCTTTGGCAAAGGTCGAAGGAAGAACCTTTCGAAATTCCGAGCACGATCACAACAATAAATAGAAAACCTATGGCGAAGGGACGGAACAGATACGCGGAAGATTCGCGAATATAGTCACGGATGATCCACGCTGAGAAAACGATTGAATTGTTCGAAATGGATAATTAATCGTAGTAAAAATTTAAAATCTGATGAAAACACGCGTAATTACAAAAAAAAAATTGATTTGATATAATTGAAACGATTTAAAACTCCGACAATCTATACGCGAAAAATTCGCAAAGATTTTTGCAAAATTAATCACGCTGAGAAAACGATTGAATTGTTCGAAATGGATAATTATTAAAAATTAAAAATCTGATGACAAGATGCGTGGAATTACAGAAAAAAATTGGCTAATTTAATATAATTGGAACGATTTAAAACCTTGACAATTTATACGCGAAAAATTCGCAATCGCGCTGAGAAAACGATTGAATTGTTCGATATGGATAATTATTAAAAATTAAAAATCTGATGACAAAATGCGTGGAATTATAGAAAAAAAAATTAGCTGAGTTTAATAATTGGAACGATTTAAAGCCGGTAATCGATAAAGATTTTTGCGAAATTGAAATTGTGAAATCTTGATGTGGATATATCGTCAAGGGGATTGAAAGTACGAAAAATAACCTATACGGAATATAATCGCTTTAAATCGTGAAAATGTTTATTTTGAATAATTTGAGGCTTTTATCTCGTATCTATACAACGAATACGAATGTATCGGAACGGTGTAAATTTTAGACGGACCGCTATTAACGAGGCGACGACATTAAATGAAAGGCGAAAAATTTCATTTCGCCGGCGACGTTATGGCGATTGCGAAAACAATTAGGCGAGCAATTGGCCGATTCCTTCGCCGGTTCCTCCTCGTTTTTTCTTCTTCTTTTTTTTCTTTTTTTCGATTAAAAAAAGAAAAAAACGAAAAAAGGAAAAAGACAAATAAAGGAAACAAAAGGGAGGGAGAAGTAACAAATAAGAAGAAAGAAAGATTTGCGACCAAATTCACGAGAAACGATCTAACGTTTGTTTTTCCGATATCCTTGTTGCTCACGACATGTTGAATTTTCTCCGTGTTTGTTTCCACCGATCCCGATACACGATGTTATTGCTGTATATCGACACTTTTCGAAACACGCAAACTAAACAACGGCCAATTACGCCGCGTATTGGTATTACCTCTGATATAGGGATATCGATGATTCCCGGAAAAGGCTTCAAAAGAAACTCAAAACCGTGGTCGTTACGAATCTAATACATTCGACACGTACACGTACACGCTGGAAATTGAACGTTTTATTTTATCGTGTGTAAAAACAAACGAGAAGCGTAAAAAATGCATGATCGAACGTAAAACGATCGAAGACACGCGTAAAAAAAAGGAAAGCACGATTCGAATCCACGATCGGCAATCGTTCTCCCTCAAAAATACCGATAATTACCGACCGTTTTAAACCGTTTGCCTCTTCCCTCGAATTATCTCGATCGACGAGATTCACAGATATATCGGTGTTAATCAGATTTACAAGCAACGATTTTTATCGAATTCGCAGGAAAAGGAATTTCATTCACGTTCGTTCATATTTGTTGAATAAAAGGGAGGAGGATAATAAAAAAGGTGGACATACCTTGAAGACGGTCCCCTCGCTTTCCTCCAGTTTACTCCAATTATTCCTGGAGGCCTCGAGTCGATCCACGGTTTCTCACACACTGACAACACAACCAACCAACCAACCAACTGATTAACTAACTAACTCGTGGCAACCTCTCTCGATCGCACCTTTTCTCGCGCGATGTTTCGACGTAGGTATAGAAAGGAGAAAGGAATAGAGACGAAACGAAATTAATATCCAACTCGTACACAAGGAAAATATACGGCGCGTATATAACAGAAAAGAGAATACTAATCCTGGCCTCGAGTTCCATACGAATGCTCGAGGTCGACTGAGGATGTCCTAAGACCCAAAATGGAATACCGGCTTATTTGTGGATCGTGCCGAGAGGGCAGTTACCCTCTCCCTTCAACCGAGGCCGCTTGTCCAATCACGGCCGGCCTATCGTTTCGATTCATCACGCTAGTTTTTCGATACCCCACCCTTAAAGAGTGTCCCACCACTCTTGTGCGAATTCCACGCTTTTTTTGCATACTTCCTCCCCGTCCTAACTTCCGTCTTGACCCCCACGAACCACCAACTTTTTACCAGTTAT
>NW_006263814.1:66000-68260 GCF_000469605.1 Apis dorsata | reverse complement strand
AAAAAAAAAAAAAAAAAAATATATTACCATAGCATCTCTCGACTTTGCAATTGTTTCCTCTTACATTTCGTACTATGGGGAAGTCTATTTTTTATTGTACTGATTTTTTTCTTTTTTTTTTAATTATTTCATGTTTTTTAATTTTTTTATATATATATATATATTTTATTATACTTCTCGTTTAATAATTTTAATAAATTTCGATATTCTTCTCGAACGTTCGTTTCCTAAAAAAAAGGAACATTTTTTTTTTCCGAGAGAGAGAGAGAGTGTACCATTAATTAGCATGGATGATTTGAAGCCGAAAGGAAAAGGAAAGGAAAAATGTGTCGATACACGTGCTCGCTCTTTTCTTTTTTCCCCTGTCGAGGGCAGCCTGCTTTCTTTCCCTCCAGACAGATCGCACCCTTTCTCGCATCCCCGATCTTCTGTCCGGGAAGAAGAAAAAGAAGACATCTTAGAAAAACCATTAACCGAATTCTATGATCCCAGCTTCGAAATTACCGAAAATAGTATGTACTTTTCAAGTTTCTCTGTGTCGAGTGTTACCCCACTTTTCTCACTGAAAGAAACACGAAGAATGGGGGAACAGAGAAAGCTGAGTTCACGAAAGTTAAAATAAAACTGTAAAATTCAATATTTCTCAATATTTTACCGAGAAGAAGAAACGACATGCAAAGCATCTTTCATGGATTGTCAAGGCCGGTTGTCTTTAAAACAGGTACACAGGTTAACAAACGACATAAATCGTCGTTTAACCCTTTCGAAAAGTTGGGCGGGAAAAAGGGAAAAAATCTTGGAGTTGTAAAGGCTTTATCAAAAAATCCCGTTCAACCCTTTCCTTCTAATCTGCTTTCCCGACAAACGGAACTATCCCCACCTTTACGACGCTTTTACAGTTACTCTCTTCGTGAAGTGAAAAAAAAGGGAGGGGAGGGGGACCGTGTGCATCTCTAACTGTCCTAAAATTTTTTTTTCTTTTTTCTTGTCCAGTCGGAGAAAGAGGAGGAAATCCTTCGACTTTGTTTTTCCAATCCAGAAAAAAAAGCCTATTTTTCGTTTGTCCATCAAAATCCATTCGAGAATTTTTATGTTCGGATAATAACATTTAGCGTGGCAAGAAATCGACGAGAAAAATGGGGGGAAAAAAATTGAAGAGATCGAAATTATTTTATCCCGTTCTTATTCCATTGAGATTCAGAATTTTTAAAGAAAGCATTCTATCCTCTTGTCTTGTAAAGAGATATTTTCAGAGAAATTAAATGTAAATCTCAATAAATAATCGTAATTTAAATATTTTTACCGGTTAAAAAGAAATGAGAAAAAATATCTTTGCCGTATTACTCTTTGCAACGATATTGTTCTTCTTGCTGTTTCTTTATCTAGGGTAGCGTTTTCTAATTTTCTCATAAATAATGACAAATAGATTTGGACGAAGTAACAATTACCTTGCAGTAATAAATAATACGATTATCCTATAATATATTTTTCGTTTGAAGCCTCGAACAATCGGCACGTACAGAAAATCTATCCGCAGATTTGCCCTATATTCAAAGGCAAATCTTTATTTTTTCTGGAAGGGATAACTCTTTTTTTTCTTTTAAATTTTTTTTTTAATCTTAATTTATGATGCTCGTTGAAAGAAGAAGAAAACAAAAATGAAAATATATTTTCAGAGAAGAGATCGAGATAATAAGACGGTGTAAAAATATTACAAGCAAATTTTAAAATATTAAAAATCTTTTATGAATTTGCTTTACTTGTTCATAGTTAATATATATTATGAAAAAAAGAAATGAATATTATTCGATCTATTATATAGTATTATATAGTTGATTCAAAGAATTATATGGCTCCTAAGAAACGAGGAAAGGAATGAGCATAAATTTAATTTAAAAATTAAGAGGAAAGGAAACATTAAGCAATAAAACTCTAAATGTTCTTCTGAAACAAAAGATCTTCGGGTCTTCAGGTCGTACATGCTCCTGAAAAGTGTCATTATTTTTATTGTATAGATCTGTATTATTCGAGGAGCAGTCTAATTGGATTTAAAATTTACAAATTTGAAAAAACCACAATAGCTTATGAGAAACTATTAAACTGACTATTTCTATTTGACAGATATTGATATATAATTGTATATTATACATTAACATAAAGAATAAATTGACAGTAGAAATAATGTAATATGAAGAAATCCAATTATTGTAATAATTACTTAATCTGTTATATATATATTTTTCTTCATTAAAAAAAAAAC
>NW_006263814.1:64160-65689 GCF_000469605.1 Apis dorsata | reverse complement strand
TTTTTTTTTTTTTTTTTTTTTTTTTTGATTTGCGATTCAAAATTTATTTCTCTTCGGAGGAAAAAATAACACTTTATTCGATAGGAATTATCATTTTCATTCTTAAAAAAGCTTTAAAAAAATCCTGTTATTTCGAAAAATCGAAAAGATAAACCAAAATTACGTTGTGTATAATTTTTTTTTTTTTGCAGATTACCGAGCCATTGTTTTCAAAAGTTTTATACCAGGAAAATGTTAAGTTTTTATTGGCGTTCCTTTATTTCCTAAATTACTGTTACTTTTATTAATAGGGTTAAAGTTCGAGAAACTTTCTTTCTCGAGCTTGTCTTTTTTCTTTCCCCATCTTCTTAATTTCCTATTACTTAGATTTCCCCGATATCACTACTACCGTTCACGAAACCACATATACACACATAGTTTTTTATTAATTTACGAGGATTTTTTATCGTGTAAAAAACGTAACGAGAAATAATACGATTACTTTAATTATTCGTGAAAAATCAATCTCAACGAATTACTCGAAGAAGAATAATGTTAAATAAACGGAATGAGAATTTTTTCTCACGAAAATGTAACAAATCAAAAGCTTAAACAAATTGAAATCAAAATGACAATTTGCTCCTATCATTGTTTCAAAATTCTCTTTTCCTTTCGTTTTCTTCCATACACATTTTTTTTTCTTTCTTATATTTCAAAAATTGACAAAATTCCAAGAATTAAATTATAGCAGAGAAAAATTACTTTCAAAATGGATGCTATATTTTGTGTTATAATATAAACGAATCAATCCTTCTCTCTGAGAGCCTGCAATTGTGTTTTTTCTACAAATAACTACAGACTTAAAATCTGTTCTGTATTTCGATTTTATTTTCGATTATATTTATTTCTTTATTGTTTATTTTACACGTTTATTTTTCCTTCGCTATCGATCATTGTAAAAAGCTTGCAAATTTTTTAAGTTAATTACGGTTATTTTTAGGGTAAGGATTGTAAAAGAAGTGAAGGTATCATAAAGGAAGTGAATCTTTTAAAAATCCTAATAAAATGTACCAAGTAGGTCACAAAAAGGAAGGCAATAAAACGATTCATTTACATTCTGTCAAGGATCCCTATTTTTACAGATTAAGATACCTGTCCCCTATTGAATCCAATCCATTAAAGTTTTTCCACCTTTGCTTTGAATTTTTGCTTTGAATTTTTGCGATCTGTTTAACGCATCTTAACAAAGAACTCGAAAATTTCATGCAAAAAAAGGAAAAAAACTCGATCGGCGGAGAAAGGAGGAAAAATAATGCTCACATCCCCTTACCTGAGCGTGGGTGTGTCGAAGCTCGTTTAAACAGCTGCTCTATAACCCCTTTCGCACCCCTCCCCCTCTCGACTCTCGAAATTTTGCCAGAAAAATATTTTTCCGTTCCGCCCCACAGCAGCCGCACGATAAATACGTTGCGTCCCTCTCCCCCCTCCCCTCCTAGAAAATCGTTCTTCTCTCCCGCGTGAGAGAAACACGCGTGCATGTCATACGAGAT
>NW_006263814.1:60314-63904 GCF_000469605.1 Apis dorsata | reverse complement strand
AAAAAAAAAAAAAAAAAAAAACAGAAAGAAATTGGTTGAAAAAAATGGGCGGGGAAATATTTTCCTAAAAAATAATCGCGATAATTAAAACGTGGAACGCGAGGTATGTTAACGCAGCAATAATTTTAACGAGCATTATTTACTAAACGAGCGTTTTATCAACGCTTTTCTAACCGCGATTCTCCTCTCCTTTTTAAAGGAGCTCTTGACTCATGTTGTTCATGGCTAATGCCATTTATTTTTTTATCGCTCGACCCCTGACTCGTTCTCTCGTTATCGTTATTCCCTGATTTCGATTTCCATATCGGCCTTTTTGCAAACAGCGTGCTCGTCGTCGTCATTTATCGACACCAGGCAGCGGAATATTTTTCCGTTCGCTTATTGCGTTCACGCAAAGAAGCCGATCGATGATTACCGATGCTTGATTGTTTGGTTATTATTACGGTGGACCCGACTCGTGACTCAAAATGGCCATTATTTTTAAAGGCGCAAGGTGTTTTTCTCTCTCGAGATAGGTAGGTAGCCATTCGTCCACGTGGCTCATCATCGTGGTGCGGTTATTTTTCCGTTTAGGACGAGCCCTAAACCATGAACCGTGGCAATTTCAGATACCTAGAGACAATGGTTATTTGTTATCGTTATTTGAACGTTCGGCTGTTTAACCACGTCGAAAAATAAAGAAGGAGTCATCGGTTCCTTTTTTTTCTTTTTTTTCCTTTTTTTTTTTTTTTTTTTGAGGAAGAAACCGAAATCTAACTCGAAAGTGTGATAGCTACGATGACGCGTAGCCTGAATAATCTTGCCTCTTGATGTTGACGTTTCTTCTTCTTTAATAAAGTATCATAAGTAAACGAAGGTTTGAAAGGAGAGGAATAATAACTTTCAAAGCTTCGAAAGAAAAGAAATATTCTTTTTTACAAATCGTGCATGCAAATGTATGTACGTATTACTCAGATAGATATTAAAAAAAAATAAATAAATAAATTTTTCAATCACGAGATGAAAAATCGCTGCACGAACCGCAAGAGATTTAATGAACGAGATTTCTGCTCGAATGAAAGGAAAACCGTTTCCCTTTTCAGAGTTTTTTAGAAGCTAAGTTTCCGAGAAAACGAGCGGAACGGTGAATGAGTGGAGGAAGAGACTCGTGCCCGAATCCTTGTTCCAGACAACGGTCCAGGGGTCCGAGAATTCGGCGAGATGAATAGGAAAAAAAAGCAGAACGGTGGTGGCCGAGGATGTCGTGGAGGCATGTGAGGTGACCGGCCGATCTCGCAGCCTGCAACGCACAAATGGCGCCCTTCTATAAGGACAAACAACTGACAGCTGACCCACACTCGTGCTGGCTATGACCTATCCGTACGGTTCATCTGCTAACACGTTTCATCTTTACCTATCTCGCGGAATATACTGTGATTCGATTCAATTTCAATTTTTTTTCTTTTTTTTTTTTTTTCGATACTTCACATTCTGACCTCGAGACGAGTCTTCTCGATAAAGACGTATACAATACGAGTTTCATTTTTCGAGTAACACGATTTCAATTATTAATTTTAAATCGTGCCCCATTCTTTATTATTCGTATCACTAATAAAATACCATTTTTTTAGTATTTGCAAATCGTAAAAAATTGCAAAATCCTTATACTGTTGGGAATATAAAAAACAAGAATTCTTCCTTGTTATCCCGTTCACACGAGATTAAAAAAAGCGCGCGAGATTGGAAAGTATGCTTTCCAATACATGGATCGATCGAAGTTTCGAGCGGGAAGCTTCAGGATTGCTTGGACATTAATCTCACTTTGCCGGACATCGAAACATTTTGTTAGGAAAAGAGGGAGAAGACGAAGAAAGGGAGGAGGGGGGAGGAGAAAAAGAGAGATGAAAAAATGATGGCATCTGAAAGAGACCCCTAAGTGACGACTTGGCGGTCAGCGGCAGCCGATGGCAGTCGTTTTTCGAAATGGATTTTTTTTTTTCTCTCTCTCCCCTGATGCATCCCCCCTCCTATCCCCCTTTTCTCTCTCTGCCTCACCCTCCCGCGTGAAACTCGGTCCGTGCGGTGGCTGGCTGCCGGATTGAAGGGCTCTCGATATTCAGTGGCCGAATCCACTCGGTGTGCCAGTTCTACCCACAAGAGATCCGCGTGTTCGTTCCTTCCTCGACCCCCTCGTTCTTTCCCAGCCCTCGTCCTTTCTTCCTTTTCTCCCTACGCTTTTTATGTTCCCCGTAAATCGGGAGAACGGGCATCCATCTCTCTCCTTCCTCCACTCCTCTACCTCCCTTCCTCCCTTTCTTTTTTTTTTCTCCATCCCCTCCTCCTCGCTTCCACTCGGTTTTCCCGAGCGCGTGGCGCGACTCACGTCTCGTATAATAAACACACACACTCGGGGGATCGTTAGTCGGCTGTCAGCCTCAAAAACGGAACAAAACGGCTCTCCGTGCAACCAACGTCGAATCGAGATCAGGAAAGAGAGAGAGAGAAAGAGAGAGAGAGAGAAGTAGATTATTAGACGGAAGGAACAGGTTTACAAAAAAATTCGACTCACCCCAGTGAATGTAAGGAGGGGTCTAATCGATCTATAAGCACGCGATGAAAAAAAATTTTTTTCTAGCCTCTTTTTTTCTTCTCAGGGCGCAAGGTGTCATTGAATGTATATCGGGGGATATATTGGCGTAACAAGATTCTTTTTTTTTTTTTTTTTTCTTTTTTTTTTCGGAAGTCATCCTTTGAGAGACGTCACTCCTCGGATTACGTTTAATAACACGAAACGGCTTCGTTCAAACAACTCGGCTCGTGCCTCGAGATCTTCGATCTCTAGGGACCCCCCTTTTCTTCCAGATCGCCTCTTCCTCCGATTTCTTCTTTGGAAAGATTTCGATTTCTTTCTAACGGTCGTTATAATCATTATCGATTATGCTCGTATCAGAATTTCTTATTTTTTTTTTTCTTTTCGCTTTCAAAGAAGCTTTTCCTTCCCGATGGTCAAAATTTTACCGCGCGCAAAATTAGCGCGAAAAAAGGCTGCCCCGTATCCGCTTGGAATCTTGGAGAATAGTAAAATTCCTCCCCGCTGCGATTCGTTTGGCGAGGGGAGGCGGCTGCGGGACGAATCGAAACGTTTTCAGATCGCAGATTTTCGCGAAGGGTGGGACGGTGTGAAAGCGCGAGAAACGTAAAAGGGGGGAGGGACGATTTGGGCGACGACCGGGTCCGTGAATCGAGGAGGTGAATTGTAGATCGGTGTTACGAGCGGTGCGACTCGTAACCTGATAAATAAGAAAGCCGGGGGTCACGCTACCACGAGAGGGGTCAACTATTGAACAATGCCGGGTGCACGGCCTTTTCACCCCTGGGTTAATATGCGGGCGACTAAACATCGGCGCCGGACAATACAAGATTTATAGATGGAAGCATACGTGACCATTGTCCACTCGGATCCAGGCCCCAAGCGGAGCCAGATAGAGGGAGAGAGAATGATTTTCGAAAACGAAAATCTGCCGCAGCCGTTCTCTCTTCCCTGAATCCGCGGCCGGGTGAGAAAATGCCTGGCATCGCATTTTCACCCCATTTTCGGAAAACTGGACACC
>NW_006263814.1:58387-59562 GCF_000469605.1 Apis dorsata | reverse complement strand
CCCCCTCGCGTGTGCCTGGCCTTAATCACCGAGTCCCCGGTGTCTAATAACAACGTTTCGTACGCGTCTATGTGAATCAAGGATGAATAGGGTGGCTCATCGATCGGTTTAAAAAAAAGTTTAATCATCTCGCGTCGTGTTGATTGTAATTGAGAGAGAATACGATTATATCGAACACGATAGACGATATTCAATTCTATTTTCTGTGCAATCGATCTAAGTTTTCTAATATTTTGCATCTGTTTGAATTGACGAAGCATGGTGGAAGAAGAAAACAAGCGGGGTAATCCGCGCCTCGTTACAACGGATTACAACAACGCCGCTGGAGATATTTCAAGCGTATTACCGTTTTTGGTAATCGGATTTTCCGTTTCCATCGAGAAAACCACGTGTATCTCTGATCATTTTCATTTATATAGGCTTTTTCTTTTTTTTCTTTCTTTTTTTTTTTTTGTATCGACTGGCGAGGGGCAAGCCGGCCCTCAAAGGGCGGAGCATGGGGCCACTGCACCCTCCTGGCACCCCAAGCTAGAGGGGTGGACAAGCGGGGTGGAAAAGAGGGGTCATACGGTGGTCAAGGCGCACGCGTTAATTCTGGCCACTTTTCAAACACTGTTCTGACCATGCTGCGTTTTTTTTTCTTCTCTCTCTCTCTCTCTTCCTTCCTCTTCCTCTTTTCTTTCCTCCGCGTATAATTTTTTTTATATATTTTAAAACTCTTAAAATTGTTTTCATTCCAAATGGATCATAATATTTTACCGATATAATCATATCGGTTATTGGTTATTGGTATAAAAAAAAAAAAAAGAAACGTTAACGGATTTCAAAGACAAATTTTCAAATTTATTTGTAACCATTAATTTGTCCTAAACTTTAAAAAGGAACCACGAGTCTCTTTTTACATTTCAAACTGTATTGTGTCTAATTGCGTTTGTTCGAGAACGAAGTTGTAAAAAAATTGTTCTTTTTTTTTTTTTACAACTATTAGAATCATCTTGGCATTCGTAAAATTTGACATTCGAAGTAATTTGAATCCTTTATGAGCGAATTATCTGAAAATCCGCAAGAAGGGGACGCCCATCGGGTCTAAAACTCTCCTCTTTTCTCCTTTTCCCTCCCTTTTTTCTCTCTTTTTTTCCTTTTTTTCCCTTTTTCTTCTTCTTCTTCTTCTTCTT
>NW_006263814.1:57676-58202 GCF_000469605.1 Apis dorsata | reverse complement strand
CCCCCCGTCTTTTTGTTACGCTGCCTCGACACACGATACGACCCCAAACGCGTGCTTTCCCCGTGATTTCCGCTTTCCGCCTCAGCTGCGCCTCTCCTACCCTATTTATAGAGCCATTTTACGTATATATCTGAGAATCTTGAAAGGAACACGCGGAACTCGGCGCGCGCGCCAAGGTACCCGCCACTAAATTTCCTCCTGGATTCCTGGAGGCACACGCGTCGCCTTGAGAGGCCGCGCACGAGCGTTCCTCCTCCACCACTTATTACGCATTAATCGCCGACCTAAGCTCCTCGACTGTCAGCGAGGATTACCGTTCTACAACTTGGTTAACCGACCTTGGAAACCGATCTTCCTCTCGATTATTTCTAAAAAAATAAATTCGATCAATCGATCTGTTAACTGTGTTTTATTTATTTTAATTTTAACGCGTGATTTGATTGTAAATTTTCGTGAGAAAGATTTTGTTTTAGCAAATTGATCAATTATGTTAATTAAAGTATCTCTCTTTAGACGACGTTAAGCG
>NW_006263814.1:55551-57312 GCF_000469605.1 Apis dorsata | reverse complement strand
TTTATAAAATGAAATTAATACTATCAACGAGTTGAGATAGATTAATTAGAAAAATTGGAATAATAACTCGAATATCTTTGTCAATTTCTTTGTATGTTAATCACTATATAAAAATGCTATATAAAAATTGTTTGAGGATTCGACGATATTCGCAACGTGGAAATCGTAGTCGGTCGGACAAACATTTTTTTTTCTCGCATCCTTCCATGAGAGAAATTTGTGCAGATCACGACGATGAAGAAGCGATGTCGGAATGACGTTTAAATGGAAATCCTCGACAAAGGATCGAGAAACGGTGGCCGTTTTAAAGAAACGCGTTTTAATGCACTGCACCGACAGGAGGGCCGTGAAAAGTGGCGTGGAGGAACGGAAAAATGCGCATAAAAAAAAAAAAGAAGTCCCCCCCCTCCCGAAACGAAACGAAATCCGCGCGGTACGGGACGACCACCGATCGATCTGCAACGTCATCCTTCGATTGTTGCCAGCCAATGGACGCCGACATATGCGCCCGCTCGCTTAACGAGCCGCACGTTTTTCCGGAAAATCGTATTGTGCAAATGTGATTCCTTGAATGAAACATCGATTCGCGTCAGCTGCATTCGTCGTGATAAATAAGATTGTAAAATAATGAACTGAATACCCGATAATATCGATAGAATCGAGTAATTACAATAAAGATAATGGACTCGTTGTAACGATAAAGAAGTTAGTTATAAATAAAAAAAAAAAAAAAGGAGTGTAACACGGTGTAAACAAGTGTTTTCTATAGGGGTGGCTTGAAAGGGTGAAATAGATTTCAACAAGGGGGCGATTATAAAGTCCCCTTCGGTGAATGGATGAACCTGTTGCAGGGAGGGATGTTTTAATTTTTTTTCTTTACGCGTAGCATCGATCTCGCATTACAACCCGCTTGGTACAATGGGTATCAACCTGTTGAGAGAAGGGGAGTTTTTTCCCTTTTTTTTTTTTTTTTGCTTGTATTAGACGCGCTATAGGGGATTTTTTTTCCATCGAGTTTTTACGATCCACAAAAAACCACGACCCTATATCGGATCGCTCACGGTACAAGTGCAGCTACCTGTATCGTAACGAAAGATTGGCGATAAATGATTTTATTATTGTATCGCGACAAATGTGTTCTTTTTTTTTTTTTTCATTCTAATATCTTCTTCCCTCCCCTTCCTCGAAGAAGAGATAGGGTTTATTTTATAGCGTAAAAAAAAAAAAAAAAGAAGAAAAAAAAAAGAAAAAGAAAAATCCTTTCCTCGAATCCTTTCTAATTTTTTCGAAACAAGGAAAGATAATCCTATCTTCGAGTTTGCAGTTTCAAGTGTTGATGATAAGTCGCGCATCCTCCACGGTTCAAGTTTTTGTCTCCGAATAATAAAAAAAAATATTTCGAGGAAATATAACCTTTTACCGTTACATCGCAAAAAGCTCTCGTGCTCCCAGAGAATGCTTTCATCTTGCTTCACTTCACGAGCAACGAGGGAAGGTAACAGGGAGCCGGATAAGCCGAGGAGGTCCTTTGCGTGGACAAGCTTCTGAAAGGACCTTAAAAAACTGCGGGCGCGGACAATTCGAGGCTCTGAATACTTTCCATTGCTGAAAGGATGCGCAAAGAAAGGGTTGAAAAAGGCCAGGTATCCACTCGCTAATCTTCGTCCGGCCCACGCCGCCGTTTTTTTCACCGCACTATTTCGACAGGGGATCATCATTTTTTGTTCACCATTCGACACAAATTTGAGAAAACCAGTTTTT
>NW_006263814.1:53793-55341 GCF_000469605.1 Apis dorsata | reverse complement strand
TTCTTTTTTTTTTTTTTTTTGTGAAAAAACAAACTCTGAAACCAAAAATTCTGGTTGTTCCGTTAGAAAATCTATAAGAAGAGATACAAAGATTCTCCATCTATATAGGAATAGTAATAATAGTAATATTTCGTCGTATATATATATACATATGTGTGTGTGTGTATTGGTATTAATATTCGTTTATTAAAAGTATCTTTTCATCATGGATGAATATCTTATTCTTTAATTGGTACGCGCAAGGAAACGACTCTATCGACACTGTTCGGAATAATCCTGGCTTTGTTAAGTATCGAGGGAAACGAGGGAGGAATACATAAATAGGGAACGGCGTTTCGAATGATCGAACGCATTTGGAAGAATCCATAAAAATACTCGTGGAGCGTGCGGGACGTCATGGGGTTCGTGGCCACCCTCGCAAACTGCCGTCTTTCCTTCCTTCCCCATCGCCGTTCAAACCCACCCCTTGCCAAATCAGAAATCTGCCGCTTCCATCTCGTCCCAGAAGCGATGGCTGATGCCTACGATGCCGAGTTATATATCCGTGGAAAAAGAACACGGGCATTACCCGCTTCTCTCCCGTTTTTCGTCGATCGATCATTTCGACTGCGAAACGAGGCGGCCGCCTCGATGACTAACAACAATGGCGAGCCGAGAGAGCGCAAGGACGGGCTTAGAGGGAAAAAAATGAGAGACTTGGATGCCTTCGCAATTTGCGTGGGACTACGCTTGGTAAATGGGACATACCTATCGAGATTGACTATGTCCGTATAAGGTAGGCGGTTACGTCATATGGCGAAGGAATAACGTGGGATTCGACCCCTTTCGAGATTTGAATTTTTCCTTTAGAAACGAACGACGCGATATTTCTCAAATGTGAGAAACATTTGTTTGCTATGGAGCTTGGGTAATCTTGAAAGGATATAAAAAAAAAAAAAAAAGAGAAATCATCGAGAAATTAGAGGTGAATGAATGAACATCGATTGTCAGTACGTAAGTAAACAATATATTTATCATTATCGTTATTACTAAGGCACTTGTTACCGATATAAAAATGTATACGTCACAAATTATTGCCAATGAGCATATTTAAATACTGATATTAAACAACTAATTGCTTCTCGTAGTAGTATGTATAATCTCAGATATTATGGATGCGTCACCCACGGGGAGTTTGAAGACATGTATTCATTTTCTGTTTTCGGTTACATTCGATTGTTATATAACAAACGATTTTTCCATTATCGTGAAATAACACATTTTTCTTTTTCCTTTTTTTTTTTTTCCTTGAGTTAAAATTGAAAGGCACTTTGCAAGAGGTATATCCACCTCCACGCGATGCTCCCCCGCCCCTGAACGTAACAACTAAAAATTGAGTTTAGACTAAAAGCAAGATACGGTATGGTAATATTAATATTATCGTTAACTAGCAATAAAAATAATACATTAAATGTATCTGACCTCACACGCCTGGAAGCTATCGCATCGAGAGTAATGCATATATCATGTAATACGCATAGATTACATGATCCTCGTTAACGATGGTAA
>NW_006263814.1:52857-53779 GCF_000469605.1 Apis dorsata | reverse complement strand
AAAAAAAAAAAAAAAAAAAAAAAAAAAAAAAAAAAAAAAAGAAGAAGAAATAGATCTTCGCGTATAAAATTCGCATTACAATCGGATATATAATAACCATTATAACAGAAAACATAGTAGACATCGTAGATTAAAGTAATAAATTTTTGTGCTTCTTAAAAAATAATCATAATATATGTACAAATGCATACTACTTAATTAAACTGTTTCAATTGTTTTGATATAAATTTTCTTAAGCTAAACAGTGCCTTCGTTTATGTAATCGTTTAATATTCGTCTAAGTATAACAATAATAATAATAATAATAATAATTTTTGCACAGAAACCTTCGTCGATAAAAGAGATTAATAATAAAATATTTTCGCTCTATAATGATTATTATTAGACGGATGACGTAATAAGCATCATCAATCAGGTCTACTGTGTTTTATGTTTGCTACACGTTTGCTACTATACATAGCGATCGCTTTCCAAGTTTCAGTCGAATAATACAGATAGTAACACAAATATCGAATGAATATTACATGATCGTTTTATTACTTCATTAAAAAATAAAAAGAGGTCGAATACTCGCGCTACTCGCACGGCTAGTAGAAAGATGAAACCAGGCGTGCGAATAACTACAAAAGAAAAAAAATCTAATTTGCATCTCCGAAACTTTTCCTTACTACGGGAAAAGGCAGGAGAGCTTTACAATTCCGATTGTTTCTCTCGTTTTTTTTTTTTTCCGATTTTTTTTTTCTTTCTTTCTTTCTTTTTTTTCTAATTTCTTAATGAAACATTACATGATCTTCGATGGACAATCGCGGTTGGCAGACGTAACTGCGACGATTCAATAACAATGAATATATTCCATGATCAACAAGGAAAGTTTAACAAGATAATATTTTGATTATTCGAGAAAAATGAAATTGTTTTTCTC
>NW_006263814.1:49317-52806 GCF_000469605.1 Apis dorsata | reverse complement strand
TTTTTTTTTTTTTTTTTTTTTTTTCTTTCTTTCTTTCTTTCTTTTTAACTACTGAAATAAAAACATAAAATATGGAATAAATCAGTCGGATAAAATTCGATGATTGCGTGATCGTTATCACTGGGGTACGGAACTTATCAACGTTATCGCCGCATTATTTCGGACTAACAATAGAAAGTTACGTCAACCTCCGTTTCCTCTGTTCTTTATTTTTTTCTTTTTTTCTTCTTTTTTTCTTTTTTTTTCTTTTTTTTTTCTTTTTTTTAATGATGTATGTATTACACTTAAGCTGCCATGTAACTAAATATACGTGTACGCACGTTGTCTCCTCTTTACCGTGTCGCTTTGATTATTCGGTAATAATAACCATTACTACAGGTTGTTTCGCGAGAAACGTAGACAAAGTACAAGATTAACGGCCTCTTTTTTTTTTTTTCTTTCTTTCTTTCTTTCTTTCTTTCTTTCAACGTTCTTACTCCCAAAAGCATAGGGAAGGAAGAACGGGAAAAATCCTTAAGGCTAAAAGATATTTAAAGATAATCTATAAATATCATATACTCTCCTCTTTGTAATCTCCATTATATAACTGTATGTAGTATAAAACGTAAGAGAATTTTACAATCTAACAGTGATTTCAAAATACCAATAACTGCAATTCGTAACAAGTATAGACTTTATATATAAAAAAAATATATATATTCATTTTGTGTTCCCCTCTTCAAAGTATTTAAAAGGGTCTAAAAACGTGTTTGTCTATTTTAACAATTACCACATGTTCATTCATAAACATCTCGTATGGACGGTTATTGCTTTAAAAAAATGACGATCAGTATCGTCGTTCTAATCGATTGCAATGAAAAGGCACTTCGTTTAAGCATATCGCTTGTAAAATAGTCTGAGCATTATCGACACTCGATTGTAGTGTATATGTATGTGTATATATATACCGTGTATATACATATGCTTATACGTACGTATATATATATACATATACTTACATTTGACACACGATTCGAAGAAATCTGTTTCGAACCTGAATCATACACGTAACACGATTTACTCCATATGTCAACTTCAAAGTGTAGACAAGTGTGTCCGTGTGTTAAAAATGCTTCGATACTTTTAGACGCTGCCGTTGCTTCCGTAAATATTGTATAAAGATCACCGCTACATGAATATTCGAATAAAAATATCGAACATCATACCCTCCTCCCTCTCTTTTTTCCTTTATCTTCCCTCTACACATTTTCATAATAATTGCACTTATTTCTCATTTCGTTTCACGATCTTTCAACGCACGTTGAAATTCCGTGTATACACATATCAGGTATGATGTTTTTTTTTTTCTTTTCTTTTCCTTCTTTTAAATTTAAATCACACGCGAGATCGATGATCCTAAAAAAAAAAAAAAAAAAAAAAAAAAAAATCTGATATGTCATGATATCAGATTTTTGTTGTAAACCAACGTGATATAAATATAATTAAACAACAATTTACTTGTCTACTCCATACTATCGGGAAGTATATCGAGCTTTTTTTCTTCCATTACGCTCTCCCTTCGTTAACCCGAGCGGTACGCACATTAAATATTTATTACCCATAATATTCAGTCCTTTCTCTTGCTCCCTAACGTACAATATATGCTTTAGTATAGAAATACAAACTTATATACAAAATGTTGGGGACAAACGCACTCATACACGCATACAAACATACGAACACTCAAATACTCTAATAACAAGAGAGAAAGAGAAAGGATCCGAATACGAGTTCTTCATTTACATACAAGATGTCCTAAAAATCTCGAAATACAATATCAAAGATCGTATTCTTTATTCGATTCCAACAGGTGGCAAAAAAAGATGAAGATAAACTTAGCTCCACAAGAAGCCTCAATGATAAATACGGCCTGCTCAACATTCTCAAAAATTTTCTTCAGGAAGACTCGACAAGCTTGCCATGAACACTAGATTTTAAGGCTTCGAATTTTTCATCATTTTTTACCATCTTTTGTTGTTCGACAAACGTTGTCAAATAACAAGAAATTCACGGTATAGAATTCAATAAAAAGTACGATCATCCGCATGATTGTCAACATTTCTAGGGCACCCTGCGAATGTTGCTGTATACACGTTGCTGTATATACGTTGAGCATAACGCGTTGTAATTAAGGCTCCATTTCTACTTAAACTTTAAATTTTTCTCTCGTTCACGTGCGTTTTTTTTTTTTTTTTCTATGGAATAGTCGTTTCTTTATTGGTAAGATCCTCTAGAATCATTCCATTCCGTTTAGACGCATTGAAATTGCAATTTTTTTTTTTTTTTTTTTTTTGTAACGAATCAATTTCATAAATCGCTTGCCTGTCATAGACAATTCCCTCCTCCATACTACAGCCACGTCAGCACGTTTTCAGGTTTTGTCGTATTAGGGTTTATCAACGATTGCACATCGTCCAAAATATCGCTACTAAAATCTTCGCTCAGCTAAAAACAAAGTTTACAAAAAAAAGAGATTACGAAACACTCTATAATTGCTTTTAAATATACCGATTCAATTCCAATAGGTACCTGTAACGATGGAACAAGATCATCGGTCGAATCGATATTATCGCTCAGAGTAGAAAGATCCGGAGTCTCCATGGGTGCGCCACCATCTGTTAAAAAGAAAAAAAACAAAAGAAGGCTTTTAACACTGATAAATAAAATAAACCGAAATTGCGAAACGAATCCAAAGTTTATGGAAAAATGTTTAAACCAATTATCCTTATCATTATCACTACGTACGATGCTAAATATGAAACATTATCTTACCGCTTGTGCCATCCATATTATCGTCGATATTTGCAAGAAAATCTTCCGGTGTGTGAGGAAGAGAATAAGCAGAGCCAAGGCCCAGACCACTGTCCGCGCTTTCCTGACGTGCGTGTTGCTCGTTGATTCCCGATAAAAATGGGTCCATGGCGGCATCGGTGGTGCTCTGTCGAAGCATTAGCTCTTGCTACAGGTGAAAAATATCGGCGCGTTAATATCGGAAACAGTAGCGATCGAACACCCGTGTAATTACCTGACGTATAATTTCCTGTTGCCGTTGTTTGAGACGCTCGCGTTCCATTTGTAGCGACTGGAGGCGAAGTTTCTGTTGACACGCTTGCAATGTTTGATTATTCTGAATACCACCACCTGTAGGTTGTTGCTGTTGAAGCCAATTTTGCGGTAACATTGCACCTGAGGTTGGAGCTCTTTGGAGATGAGTAGCTGAAATACGATAATTATTCGTTCGATCGAATATCCGAATAAAAATTATCCAAGACGAGGGAGGAAAGGAACTGAAGCAAAGATTCTATCGGTAACAACCCACGCGATCAGAAACTTACGGATTCTTGGATCGAACCACGAAGTGGTGCGTGTCTGATGATTAATGAAATAGATTTCTCCTTCGGGAGTACGCGCTTGTTCCCATCCGTCGGGCAACGGACCTAGAGAATTGGT
>NW_006263814.1:41973-49169 GCF_000469605.1 Apis dorsata | reverse complement strand
TTCCATTGTCGACGGCTGCGGCCACAGCCGCCACGTTCGCTGCCGCCGCTGTTTTTCGTGGATCTTCCCATGTCGTGGTTCGCGTCAGGTGGCTGGAAAATAAAATTATAACACATTTAGACGTGGTGCTATTTTGTACGTATAGCGTGGCTCCGTGCAGAAACTGAATACGCCACGGCACGTACAGTTATCCACATATAGTAGGCGCATTCTAAAAATAGTTCCATTCAAAAGACGACGCGAAGGAGTAACAGCAGGCGCCTAGCGGTAGTTAGCACACGAGTTTTAACGTCTCGAATAAAATGTATTTCACGAAATTTTTCCTCTTTGAATGGAGGCCTGCGCGCTTTATCCCCGAAAATCTCCCGAACAGATTTCCCTCCTTCGTCGATTCGTCGTAAATCGGGGGTAAATAGTTCTCGAAGAATCGAGAAAGAAAGGGGAAAAAAACCACATTCGAAATGTGGTCGCGTTCGAATGTACATCGTATCGTATATTTTAAAGCTGTTTCGCGGAAACAGAACGGCTAGACTGTGTACCGTGTTTCTGCGTACGTAATGAACCTGAACCGTTCCGTTTTCAGAAGTTAGCGCGCACAATTTCCCTCCTATATGGGGGAAAACGGGTGGGTCCTTGAAAACGTGACTCGCACGAATTAATTTCTTCTTCTTCTTCTTGCGTACACTGGGAAGAGAATCGTGGTTAATTAAATCGCGAAGCATAGCCTCCTAACGGCTGGTTAGGTGACGGGGACGAGGATGCGGAGCCACGTCGTTTAGTTCGAAACGACTTTAGTTGCACGAAAACACTACGCGTCTCTCGGTCGACAAAAATAGCGGCTAATGGCTGTGATTTGCCGATCCCGTCGTCTTCCCTCTATCTAACGTATTTACCTTACTCACGTGTCATTTTTCAACCGGGAGGAAGTGGAAAACGCTATACCGTCCACCACCGTTTCTTATTTACCTTCGTGAAACGAATACCTTTGCGAACCAGCCTACCTTGCCTGACTCCAAAGAAATTTTAGACAACGGACGAACATGCGCCACGCTTAATACGACACCCGTGTGCTCCAACATCGAAATTTTCCGACCGAACGACGATGTATCACCTATATATCTATCCGATCCGATTCATCTTGCGTGACAAATTTTTCACGCTCACGTTCGACGTAAGCAACATTTTCGAATAATAATAATAATTCCCGAAATTCGTTCTCTAAGTTTGTAACTTAGATCGGAGAGGGGAGAGGGGGCCAGAGAGTTCCCCGAACAATTCACACGTTTCTTGAATCGCCTCACGGGACGGCAAAAGACTCTCGGGCTTCTCTTAATATTTTGGCAAAAGTGTCACCCCGTTTGCATTCCATGCACGATGACTTAATGCGTTTCGTTTAAACGATCAACGAGGGACATAAACAAGTTGTTTAAATCGGCACCGGTATCGTGCACACTGGTTCGCGGTATTTTCGAGCGAGAAACAAATCTTCTTACACGGTTAATAATACCCGCGGAACAGAACTACGTTTGACGTAATTTTAACATTAAGAGCATTATCCAATCGGGGATATATCTGATCGACCGTGTTAAGCTGCATCTCGTTTCCCGAGATCCAGCCATCGAACACCAGCCCGCGGGATAAGAAGAATGAAAGGAGAGGAGAGAGAGAGAGAAAAAAAAAAACTATCGATCCCTCGATCTCTTTAAACAACCGATACCTCCTCCTTTTCCCCCTTCAACGATTCATTCGTCGATCGTGATTAAGAAAATTCTTATATTTCCTCTTCTCCATCTTCGAAGAGAATAATTATAATTATCACTTTTTCTTCGTACGATGTTCGAGGATGACGCCTTTCTTTACCGCCGTCCCCCACTCCGACTCATCCGTCCCGTGATCGACTCGAGAGAAGCACACCTTTCCCCCGTTGGTTGGAAAAATAACAGGAAAATCGGCTGTACGAGGGGAGGGGAGGGCGGAGAGAAATAAATTGAAAATCTATCTCCGGGATGCGTGATCGGTGGCATAGCAGAATACAGAGCGGCGGTGTGTTCCAAAAGCTACATGTCGCGGGTCTCTCCGGGAGCGGTTGGATTCGTTCCAAGAGAGTTCGAAGTAGGGAAGGAGAAAGAGAGAGGGAAGGAGGGAGGGAGAGCGGAGGGGGAAGGAGAGAGAAAGGGAGGGAGAAAGGGAGGGAGAGATGGCTAGGTGGAGAGGCAAGGGTAGAGAAGGGAAAGAAGCGAGAAGAGGAAAAGAGGGAGAGGTAAGCAAGCAGGCAGGCAAGCAAGCAAGCAAGCAAGCAAGCAAGCAAGCAAGCAAGCAAGCAAGCGAGCGAGCGAGCAGGCAGGCTAGCAGGCGAACAGGCAACCAGGCAGCCAGGCAAGCAGCTCGAGAGCATTGGAGAATTACAAGAGGGTTTCTGTGTGGCGCACAGCATACGGACTACGATGTATTTTTACTCCGGACATCACGGCGCCGGACAACTCGTAAATAGACACTCTCGCACCGACGCTCTCTTTCGCTTGCCTGCTCTTCTCTCCCGTCGTCGTCTTCGTCGTCGTCTTGGTCGTCGTCTTGGTCGTTGTCGTGGTCGTCGTCTTGGTCGCCGTCGTGCGGTTCGCGTTGCCTCCCTCTTACACCTCTCCCCTCCCCTTCGAAAAACCTATCTGAGAGAGAGAGAGAGAGAGAGAGAGACGACGACAACCGATCTCCTAGCTCCTCGATTTTATCATCGAAACGACCTCCAAACGCGCCCTTTTAATGGCCTGTGAGAACGAATAAGTGCCACGAGATATATGTGTATACGTTTCCCTTTATTCTCTTCTTTCTTTTTAGAGCATCAGATTCTCTTGGCTCGAAAATCGAGCGACAAAATAGGAGGATATAATATTTCTTGTTTTCAAAATTCGATGGAGAGCATTAAACGGTCGATACTGGATACAGTATACGAGAAAGCAAAGGCATCTTTGAATGAACAGAGCTACGCGTCAGAGACACGACGCGCAGCGTATCAATTGAGAATCTTCGCTTCGGGAGAATATAAATTAAACGTAGCGCGCGAAACATCGCCGTCACACCGTGCAGCAGAAACACGAATAAATACGAGTAGCGATATTTACCGGCCAATTAACGCGGTGTAAATGATAATTAACGAAACTACCTGGAAACGCGAAAACTTTCGCCGTTATCTAAATCGGAAACACATCTCTTTATCCGAAAGAAATCTACAAATAAATATCATTGATGATTAAACATTAAAACTATAGACCTTTGTCCAAAGATTATGAGATATCGAATGTATCGTAAAAAAAAAAAAAATGATTCCTTTGACGACTTTGATTCGAGTTGTTTGATATCTATTTTAAGTTCAAGAGAAATCGAGGAAAAAAAAAAAAAAGAAAAAATATAAAGCGATTCTTATGTACGTTCGAAAGGCGATGGAAGAAAAATAGGAATCGGTGATCGTTAATCGAAGGAAACGGCGAGAGCAAAGAGGAGGACACCACGGTTCGCCTTGAACTTTCGATACATTCGAGGTATTCCCGGAGATTTGTCCTCCTATCCGGCGTTCGCGACTCGAGATTCTCTCGTCTACAGGTGTGTCGGGGTCTTTAGCCTCCCGAGAGTGGGCCGAGTAAAAAGCCCGAGATCCTTATGCGAGAATACGCCTTAACGTTTATAACACGTTTGCGGAAAAGAGCACGACCTACTCCCTCCGTTCGGCCGTATAAAACGCCGATTACTATAAACGCGGCATAATACGTACGATGCAACTGTTACGCTCGCGTCCGCGCGCACGCACTCACACGCGCGTCCAAGTAAATGTTACACGGTACGTCGTAATACAAATAGATCGAACGTGACGCGCGCGTAAAATAAAGTCTGCCGTGTGTCGTTTATCTCGCGTTTTTAGTTCTCCTCGCGTCACGAATGTGTTATTTATCGTTCCGTACCTTTCGCTTATCGAGAGGAACGTCTTTCGAGACGCGGCACGCCAAACGAGAAACGGATTATTCCCGTTCGACACGGTGCGGAAACGTGGTCGTTTCACGAGCAATCACCGCATAGTTTCTTCTCGAATTTCTCGAATAGCCTTTCGTCTCTTTCTCTTTTTCTTTTCCTTTTTTTTTCTTTTTCCTTTTCTTTTTCTTCTCGAGATAAAAGTCTTCGAGGTGACACGAGGAGGCCGATAAAACGAACGGGGAAATATGTCGGGGAAATATGAAATGGAAAAATCGAAGGAAAACGCGCGTGTCCGCGTTGTCGAACTGACCCTGAGAACGCAACAGGATGCCGATGTCGCGCAGGCGCGCGCGCGCGCAAGCCCAACTTTCACTGCATTCGAAAATGCATATGTACTGAACGTCCTCGAAATGAATTTACGAGGAAAACGGCTCTGATATATGTCGCGGCGTTCCACTACGCTCACGGATCACCTCTCCTCGTGCCCGTTATCGACAAGTTTGCGAAAGATTCGCATTATTTCTCGCTGTAACACAAGGAAGTAATCGCGAATCAATTGCCATTTACGTTTCAGCCGCTACGATTACGTTCCCCGTGTAACACATTATTCGATTCTTTGGCCTAACTACGTTCGAACGATTGGAAACAACGATTGACAAACATTCGATTTTCAAACAACATTCGATCACGCGAGAAAATATATATCGGGTAAAAATCAAGATAGCGGAAAGACTCGCGCGAAATATGCGCAATAGCCGTCGAGCTGTTCCTGTAGATTCGTTCTGACTAATGCGAAGAACCTATTCCAATCGTATAACAAGATGATGATTCGACTTCCGATGGATTTTCGACGAGTCTGAAAAGTAAAAGAAATTTGGCCGGGAAAATTCGGCGGGCATATTTTTAATGGAAAGAGGAATAACATAGTTTGGCAAAGAGGCTCGATAAACGAGATCCGTAGGAGCGAATAAACGGCGAGCCGAGCGAATTCCACTGGTAAAATGTGACTCTGCTCGTGACTAATGTTTCGTCAAATGATACAGTTGGCGGAAAACCTTGGATGCCTGCTCGTCGTGTCTCGTGTGTTCACCTGGCGGTGAAACGTGTTTCTCGAGCTGGCAAGACCTTTCGTTCCGAGGCACGCGTCTACACGCCTCGCGTTTAAACGAACGAGCGAGCGGACGAATGCGCATCGCCGTCTCTTTACCCGCGTCCCACCTCGAAGAGAGAAGAGAGAACAGGCCATGCCGAAGGACTGTTTACGTCCACTCGATGAAAAAAAAAAGAGAGAGAGAGAGAGAAAAAAAAAAAATTCCCTCCGGTTGGTTCGCAAAGTCGTTTCGTTTCGTCGGAATACAGTTGCTCCTCCTCGCTAGTATGTAATACGCGAGCCTAGCTAACGGGACCCAAGTATAACATTATACGGCGAGGTAACGAGCAATCTGCCCGCCAACCGCGGCAAACTAAAACTCCGAGGAAAAAATTGTACGTGCTCTTTAAAAAATTTCCACTCAATCCCGTTCACGAAAAAATTTTCTCATTTTTCGTGAAAATTCAGCGCAAAATCATGTTTTGTAACGTGTCGATCGAGAAAAGCGAGAATAAATAATATTCTCTTTTCTCGCGTCTCTCGTTATTTTCTCGCGAAAAATATACTATACCTGGAATGCAAGAGAGGAAACGGTGACGGAGAAAGAGAGAAAAGAGAGAAGAGAGACACTTCCTAGAAGGGTTTCAAGAAATCAGTTTGTTCGCGGCTCGAATCACGTTTCAATTACGCAAATTAGATTCTAATAAGTCCCGCTTCTGGATAAGATCCAAAAGCTCGAAGAGACGGAGCAGAGGTAATTGGACGAACGGCGCGAGAGAAGAGGAATAACAGAGAGAAGACACGGGTGCCGTCACGGCAGTCATTACTGCATAATACAACAACCATGCGTCTCTCGGTTGGCTGCACTTCTTTTACCATCGGCCATTACCGACCAACTCTCCTCGCGGCCGCTGTGTTACGTCTATCGAGGGAATGCAATGATTTTTCTCCTTCCACGCACGACAATTCAAAGTACTACTGGTCCATGATTATGACTATATTCTAATCAACGATTAAACGATATTTACACGTAAAGAATAGGCACGAATCAGAAACGCGAACCTGAAAACGATATATAACTATATAAAACGATATATAACTCGTCGATACTTAATGATTCTACTCGAATAATTATTCGTTAAGTCGTTTCTTTCTTTTCCTTATTTTTTTATTCCATTTCCAGCATCGCAAATGATCACGTTACCAATAGTTATAGCCTAACCTAACAATTTCAAAAGTTTTCGGTGTTATGGAAACATAGATGGCGATTAAAATTTCGCAAAATTTCGAATGGTAACGCGATTAACGAGCAAATGAACGAGGAAACTCGATTCTTAGTACGAAAACACGGTTGTGAATTTTTTACAAAACTGGAATTGACTGTGGAGAACGGCGACGTAGTAGAAATTACGGGCAGTAGAGATCGGTAGGATAGATTGCCTAATTACGTTTTTACGTAACATTTCGGTACGACTCCAGGTAGTTCGAGAAATGGATTAAGGACGTTTCGTTATGAAGCGATTAAATAACGATTAATGGAAAAACAGGCTGCTCATTGAAAATGAACGAAACATTATCTGAAAATTGTTCGATTCATTGGACGATAATTATCGATGTGTTTTACGACTTTCACGATGGTATCTCGAGCAAAGGTTCGTCATGCGGCGACGTCCACACGAGTTTCACACGGTGGAATCGTGAAACGTAAATGGAAACGTAATTTCCCTGAAAGAAATTCCTCTTAAACGGAATGAAACCGCGACGATCTTGGCGATACCGCTTTCGAGCTTGCTAAGTATCGTTTATCGAGAAACCGACTTCCGATATTTTCAAGGTAGAGGCATAGATAGATTTCCTTGAACCGATTGTTTTCATAAAACGAGTTGTTTGAATGAGAAAGAAATTCGCATTAAGTCGAAAAATTTGGAATACTAGGAATCGAAAAGAATGCTTTGAATGAACAATTCTCACGAACGGTTGAAATGCAGTTCTCGGTATTCCGAAAAATCGTCTCTGGTTAAAGTGTTCTCACGATTTTTAGCGGCAGGTAGAATTTGCAGGTGAAATAAACGGTTCGAATGCTAACCTCAGGTAAGGTTCCTCTGAAAGAAGATGCATACATACAAAAGGACGAAGAAACTTCTCG
>NW_006263814.1:35377-41910 GCF_000469605.1 Apis dorsata | reverse complement strand
AGTTTTTTCCATCTTCCCTGTGAATCCTTTCTGCGTTAGCAAATAAATNAAAAAAAAAAAAAAAGAAAAAAAGAAAAAAGAAAAAAGAAAATACTTGGAAATGAGGCGAAGAACAATACCAGAGAATGCGAATGAAAGCCCTTTTCAATCGGCTTTCAGAAAGGCGAACATTCAAGAGGAGACACGATGAATATTTATAAAAGTACAGATATATATATATAAACGAGAATCCCTTCGTCTGCAGGTACGTATACTCGTTATCGACGGTGAAACATATCGATTATCAACCCGGGGATATCTCGACGTGACATCAACTACTCGATCAACGAAATCGTAATCGGACATCAAAGCAAACAAGGAGGAAAGTGTAACGCGGTCGATCGATCGACACTCGAAGGAAAACACGTGAACTCGAAGAAATCGAAGGAGGTGATACACGACGATTGTTTAATCTTTCCAATTCTTATATATACCTTCGATAAACGATCGATAAACGAATACATAATACGAAACGAAATATGTTTTAAAATGGGACGAACGATTTTGACGATTTATTTAAAACTTCTCCTCTTCTGTCTGTTTCGAACAGCTTCCCCGTCAAAAAATTCGTGAAAGATTGGAAATTAGACGCGTCGATTTGAAAAGAGAGAGACGCTTAACGGAGAAACGTCCGAGTCGGTGAAAGACAGATGGGTGGAAGGAGACGAACGAGGCGACAAAGCATACGAGGAGCGTTTCCCACGACAGGTGACACGTGGGAATCCTAGTGACGGTGCAGGTGGATCAGGTTAAACGAGCGAGATGGAGGAGAAACTTGGGGAAGGGACTGGAGGTATCGAGTAGGCGGCACGAGATTGACAAGGAGACCCGAGCAAAGAGAAAGATGAGAAAACGGGATGGCGGGGACAACGAGGATACATGACGAACCGCTCGCGGTGGGGAGAGACGGCTGAGAAATGGAGGAACGAAGAAACAACGATGAGTAAGACGAGGTGGTGATAAAGACAGTAACGGCCTTGAGGTATGTGGGGACCCCAACACGGCGAAAATACGAAGCAGCAGTCGCATATACAGCGGTGAATTGCTTCGATCCGAAGTAGGAACGTTTATTCAATAGTTCTAGGATAGGAACCACTTGGAAATGAGTCAATTACATTGTGAAATCACTAGAAATCACAAGAAAATGTCAAATCGATGCCGGTATTCCCTTCGTATTTTCTCGTTCTCGTGTAATGCCCTAAGAGGATCGAGCAACATGAAACTTACGTTTATAGAGGAAACCTTAAGAGCGTTAACGAGGATTCCGTTGATCTTAACCAATCAGATTTCATAGACATCTTCGAAAAATTTCCAGAAATCGATGAAAATATATATACGTATCGATATAAAAAAAACGAATGAAATGAGCGGGAACGTAAAAACAGGATAGTATAGGAGAGGGGGGAAGGAAGGAAGAGAGAGAGAGAGAAAGGGAGGGAGAGAGGGAGAAACAGACAGATAGACAAAAAATTAGAAAAAAATAAAATATGAGGAAAAAAGGGAAAAGGTAGAAGAAAAGTAGACTCACTTGAGGAAGTAGATTTGTCCCTCGGGGGTGCGCGCCTGTTCCCATCCATGCGGCAGGGGACCTAGGTCGTCGACCGTACTGATGACGTCGTAACTGCGTTGCTTCTGGTGATGATGGTGACGCGCGTGCGGTTGAGGCGCGTGCTGAGGCGCCTGCTGAGCCGAGGCGTAGGTTTGCTGAAGAGAAGCCGGGCTGCTGTGGGCGCGAGGATGAGCTACGGTAAGGCCAGCCGCGGCCGCACCTGCGGCGTTTGATCCGCTACCAGCGCTATTTCCACTTCCACCAGTAGCCGCACCTGCTGCTCCGGTAGCCGGTGTACCAGTCGCGTTTCCACCGGGTGTTGGCCCACCGCCGCCGACCGCTGCCGCTGCGGCCGCGGCTGCTGTGCCGAACGCCGAATCTGCCGAATTCTCCCGGGAATGCGAGATCGAGGGACTTTTGCTACCCGTCGACGGTGGATTAAAGAAAGAATCTGGTAGATTGCGCATGCGCAATGGTACTTGCAGCGGACGCTTCGAGTCTGGCTTCAGGACGCTGTCGAATAGCGCTTGTAGATCCGATTCGGAGTTTTGATCGATCCTTACCACAAGATTACTCTTCGACAACTGGTCCACGTCCTGGTTCAGCGCCATTTTGGATCACGCACTCTAACGCGCTTCGTGTGTGTCTTTCTCTCGCCCTGTCGTCTCTCTCCTCGTGTGTCCTGTACACTCTGGCTACCTTTCGTTCTTCTTTATTTCCGTCTCTCTTCCTCTTCTTCCACCGTTCTTTCTTTCCTTCTTTTCTTCTTTTCTCCTTTCCGTCTTCTCGGCTATTCTATCTCGTTCCTATCGTTTCCTGTCTAACTACCACAAGGTCCCCTCGTAACCGGTGTCTTCGACAATACCCTCCAATTTCTCGACGAGTAACGTATCCTCCACCTCTTACCGCGATATCGCGCACCAGGAGAAATCGACTCGTTTTGCTAGCCGGCCGTCTAGCAAACGAGTGCTAGCGTTCACCGTGCGTGGACACGCGATTACGTGCAGGGCCTAGAAACTCTCGTGTGTTCAAGCGATGCTCAGGTTTCCGCTCCCTCTGTTGTTCGTTACTCTTACTATATATATGCTGGCGGTATTTTCAAAATTCTTACCGTATTTTCGATTAATATAACTTTATCTATCTTATCTTTAAGTTAAAATAATAATTTGACTATTACTATTGTTTACTATTAGTCGATTTAAAAGATTCAATGATAAAAAAATTAAGAAATTTATAAATTTTATTATAAGATTAATAAATTATATATGCATAATATATTTTTATTAATACTAATTTTTTATTATATTTTTTAAATTTCCTATTAATTAATTTCATTTCTACTGATCAATTTATTTCTATTGATTTCGAAAATTCGATATAATTCCGAAAAATTGGATTGATATTTTTTGATTTGATGTCATTTCTGTCAGATCTGTTTCATATTATAAAATACTGATTTTTTTTCTTTATTTAAACATCAAGTTTAATTTTATTACATTCAATAATTTCAGCAAAAATAAAAAATAATATATTTTAAATCATTTTTCAAAAACCAATATTTTTACCATTTTAAATAATATTTTCAATTCATATTTTAAGTATAATTTACGAGATGAAGAAAATTGCAGTGTCGCATATGTAGTTACATGATGATTGGTCATTATTTATTTAAATCTTTTTTAAATATAATTCATGTTAATAAACTCATCTCTTAAAAATATGACATTTGATCGATTTAAAATGAAAATTTAATTCTATTTTTATTTTTACTTTTATTTTTATTTATTTCCTTATATTATAAGTGAAATAATAAGTAATGGTAGTATATAATCAATCTAGCCAGTTTAGAGACATTTTACTTTTCGATCAACTCTGCTATCTGGAATATTAGATGGTCAATGGTTTTCGATATTTCGGTTGTATGGTTACTTTAATTTATTGACAAAAATGTAACACTTCTATTTTAAATTGACTATGTTTTTACAACCGGAATGATATCTGTTTTATCCACGTTAAGTTATTTATGTAAATATTAAAGGTGTTTTTATTCAAGTAAAAACCTGTTGACACAAAAAGCGAAAATGTCTTCGAAGAGGTATTTAATTGTTTTTACTTCGTGTTTTTAAACTTGCAGAACTTTACGAACTTGCAGGTGGAAGTTATTTGTAGCTAAGAGGAATCGTCTTTCAATCTTTTGAGCGTTTCACTTGTTATACCAAGCAATTATACAGTATTGATTCTTTGTTTCTTTGTTAACCTGCACATTATCAATTTATTAATATTATTTATTATACTTAAATTTATTTTAATTCTTCTTAATAAATTTTAAATTGGGAAAGTATTAATTTTAAGAATATCTTAATTTATTTTATTATTATAGAAATTAAATATTTAATATATTTATATTTTAATATTAATAAAAATAGTAAAACTATATGTAGACTCATACAGAAAAGTATATAATATATACAGTTTTTACAAATATTTTGTATAATATAAATCTTGATATAAAAATTAAAATAAAAGTAAATCTAAATTCTTATATATCATACAATATAAATATCATTTATGTGATTAGGAATTTTATTTTTTTTCAGTGAATTAAAAAAATTGTCTGAAGAAAGTTTAACCAGGCAACCTGAAGAAGTATTTGATATAATATGCAAATTAGGAGAAGGGTAAGTAAATAAATATATATGGGAGCATATTCAATTTTTTAATAAAATCAGTTTATTAGAAATAAATATTAATAATTTTTTAAATTTTATCTTATATTTTATTTATATAGATCTTATGGATCAGTTTATAAAGCATTGCATAAAGAAAGTGGACAGGTGCTTGCCATTAAACAAGTACCTGTTGATACAGATTTACAAGAAATTATAAAAGAAATTTCTATTATGCAACAATGTGATTCTCCATATGTTGTTAAATATTATGGAAGCTACTTTAAAAATACTGATTTATGGGTAATTTAAATATTAATAATATAATAAATAAAATATTTTTATTTATCTTTTGCTTATATTTATCAAAATATAATTTCATAGATTGTAATGGAATATTGTGGAGCTGGATCTGTTAGTGATATTATGAGGTTAAGAAAGAAAACTTTACAAGAAGATGAAATAGCAACAATTCTCAGTGATACTTTAAAAGGTTTGGAATATCTTCATTTGAGAAGAAAAATACATAGAGATATTAAAGCAGGAAATATTTTACTCAATAATGAAGGGCATGCAAAATTAGCTGATTTTGGAGTAGCAGGACAGTTAACTGTAAGCTATATGATTTTTTTTATCATTATATAAAACAAATCTTTTGATCAATAAAATTAAAAACTAATTTTTAAAAATTTTGTCTAGGATACAATGGCAAAACGTAATACAGTTATAGGAACTCCATTTTGGATGGCTCCAGAAGTAATACAAGAAATTGGATATGACTGTGTGGCAGATATATGGTCTCTTGGTATAACTGCTTTAGAAATGGCAGAAGGCAAGCCACCTTATGGTGATATACATCCAATGAGAGCAATATTTATGATTCCAACTAAACCACCACCTAGCTTTAGAGAACCTGATCAATGGAGTCCTGAATTTATAGATTTTGTCAGTGGGTGCCTTGTTAAAAATCCAGAAGAAAGAGCTACAGCAACTGAGCTGTTAAATCATGAATTCATAGGTAAAATTTATAATAATGAAATAAAATTATTTTTTTTTTTTTATTCATATAATAAAATCTTATATTTAATTATTACAGGTAATGCCAAACAACCAAGTATTCTTAGTCAAATGATTGCAGAAGCTCACGAAATACGAGAAAAACAAAGCGCACATCGTGCTCATGTCATAAATAATGTGGCAATCAAAAATCAAAACCAAACAGAAGATTCGGTATTTATTTTTATTAATATTTATTATAAATGCTATAATGCTACAAAAACATATATTAATAAACGATATTTAATGTCTATTATAAGGATGAAGAAGATTGTAGTGGAACAATGAAACCACTGCCAGAAGACACAGGAACTTTAGTACCGAGTCATGATCTTCCAGATACGGGTACACTTGTTTCTGCAATGTTAGATTTGGGAACAATGGTTATTAATAGTGACACTGATACCGAAGCAACTATGAAACGTAAGAAGAAATCGTTTAATGAAAAAACCACTAATGTAATAATAATATAAAAATATAAAATAAGAATAAAAATAATAAATATCGGTTATTCACAGGGCATAATACAGGGTCAGTAGAGTCCGGAAAAAAATACCGGCCATTATTTTTAGATCATTTTGATAAAAAAGAAGCACCTGAAATAGGAAAGGTAAGATTTATACATGTATGTATTTTATAAATTATATATTTCAAATATAAAAATGTAAATATATTATATTATGAAAAATATATATATATATATAAAATTATTGTTTCTCAAATATTAGGGTAATGGACAAATACTTGGAGTACACAATCAAGATAATGAAAATAAACTAGAATTACGAAGCCCCACGGAATCGCAGAGGTTTCAAAGTCACTTACAATTACAGCTTAATCAGATTTCTCATCCTATACAAGAACAGCCTCATAATAACATATCCAAGTTCCAAAATGTTTTTACAGAACGTGATTTCGACTTCGTAAGTAATAAATATTTGTAAATTTTCAAAAAAGATAGAATTAAAATTTTTTTAGTATTTTTAATATTTTTTTAAAATTTAAAATCAATCGAGTGCCACTTTAGGCATTTTTAAAAAAAATTGAATATAGATAAACAACCATATCCTGCAGCTGAAGTTTCTCTCATACGAGGAATTACAGCAACGAATGGCTAATTTGGATGCAGAAATGGAGAGAGAAATAGATGAGTTGAGAAGAAGGTACCAAACGAAGAGACAACCGATTCTTGACGCTATGGATACCAAACGAAAACGTCAGCA
>NW_006263814.1:29509-35171 GCF_000469605.1 Apis dorsata | reverse complement strand
GTACAGTTGTATAAATGAATAGATTTTATCTCGTTCTTAATTTCATCAAAGAGAAGAGCATTGTTTATTGATGAAGTGTCTATCTTAAAAAAAAAATGAATAATGACAGTTAAAAATATTTTCTTTCAAAACAATGTTCTGTCTCTCTTTGAAAATCAAGTACGAGTAATTAATACTAGCCAATAGCCTCACGTCACCAATGTAAATTATTTTACATGATTTAGGTGAACAAATAATCATTATACTTAATTTTTTATTATTATGTTTATCTATATACTGTTATTATATTATTCTTATAGAGATATAAAATCTTTTTCTTTTTTTTTTTTTTTTTTTAAATTAAAAATCAAAAGAAATATAAATAATTATATTATGTCATTTATAATTTTGCTTTTAGTAGAAAAAAAATATCGGATAAGCATCTATGTAAAATTGATATTTGGTTTTCATCTCACACTAGTCACATATTATGCCATTTGATCATAATATTACATTATTATCATTACTCATACGAAATATGTGCATGGAAGTTATCCTAAAAATATTTATGTAGTTTTATACACTAATATATTGTTTACTTGTATGAAACATTATTATCAGATAAGTGAAGAATTTATTCTTTCTTTACTGCCATAGATATATTACACGTTTATCTGTTGATATAATTAAGTTACAGAATATTGAATTTCTAAATACAAATTGTAAATTTTTTAGTAATATCATTGCACCATGCAAGATTACGATGAGAGTGATAATTTTTCAATGTGAAATATTTAATAAATTAATTTACTAAAATTAGTCTTCCGTATTAGAACATATTTCAATAATTTTTTAATTATTTAAATTATTGACATAGTCTTCAATAATGGCAAGACTTATGATATTTTTTAAATTTATATAAAATTTTATTTAGAATACATTTTTTAATTACCACATCTGAAATCTTCAAATAAGTTATCATTTTTGTATTGGTAAAAATTACAACACATATTTATGTAAATCATATCATAAAATCAATAACGCGTGTATGTATCGTAAGAATATTATAACATAATGGAGTAATTCTTTGCTGACGTTGGGCTATTTTTCAAGTAGCGAAAATAGATTTATATTACTTAAATACTATAGCCAGAACTGACTTTTTGTTTATTTAGGAAGTAACAATACAGAATAACAACATATTTTTGATATAGAAGATATGCACATTATGGTCGGAAAAGATTCAAATATTATTAAATCTAGTCTTTATATGGCCCTACCATGACATATACAAGATTATTAAAACAATAGTATTGAGTTTCATCATTAATAAGAAAAACAGATAATTAAGTTATATTCTTTAAAAAAATCTTACTATTTGAAAAAAAAGCACATCATTCATTGCAACATACAATATATAAACATGTTGCAATAATCTAACAAAAACATAAATTTTATTTGTGTAAAATTACATCTTGATAGAACATAAATACGTTTGTAGTAACAAATTTTCTATGTTTATTTTCCACATGTATTATTAAAATACAAAAAGAAAAAAATTATGTGGAAATAATATTGTAAAAAAATAGTTATGCATTTCCATATATTTATCTATTATTCAACATTGAAAAAACACGATAAAATTTTTTTTCTATAAGAATTTACATAGTCTATGAAATAGAGATCTATGATATTTATGAATATAATGTATACATGTAGAAGTCTATTTCATACGACAATAGCGAATCTGTTTATTTTTCGTGTTAGAAAAATGCTGTTGTTTTATACTACAGTTTATAATTATTTGTTTAGGAAATCATTTTAATTTTACATTTTTCTTATAAATTGTATCATTCTCTATATGTTTGGGCAAAATATACAGACTGAAGGCAGAAAATTGTCTTTCAAACAAAAAATTACCTATCTAGTTAGAATTATAATCTCATTACATAGTGTAACGTATGAATTATTTTTGTTTAGTATTAAAATAAAGTATATTTTAATTTTCATTTAAAATGAAACAAAATGAAATACAATTGTTAATATAAGACACTGCCTTTTACGTATTTGATTTGAACAATAAAGTATTACATATACTATAATTTACTTTAGTTTTGTTTATTTATTTCATTAAATATTTGCATTAATTTTAATAAATGCTTTTATTATCAATAATATATTTATATATTATACAAAAAAATTGTTATAGATCCGTTGACATAAAAGTTTTATATTTTACATCATTTAAGCATAAAAAATAAAAGTAGCAAAAATACAAGTTAATACAATTTAAAAAGTTTGAGGTATTTATGATATATTTTTTATCTCATAATTCCAATTTATATATTCATAAATCATCATCACCGATCATGCGAAATGCATTATTTTCCTTAATATCATATTCCAATGTTTGTTTTCCTTGAACCTTATCACTTATATTATTTCTCACATCACTAGATCGTTTTATTTTTACTATTGATAGTCTATCTGCAAGTTTCTTCATAATTGGTTCTGATTTAGAAGGTTGTTTAAAATAATAATTCTAAAATAGAACCCAAGAATATAAATAAATAAAGTATAAATAATATTAAAGTATCATACCTTCTTACTATCTTCAGATTCTTTAGAACTTGATCCTACTGTAATACTTTGTCCATCTCTCATAACATATGTCCAAGATTTTTGTGATACCTCCTATGAAAAAATAATTTAATATTTAATAACTAAATAATAATAAAAAAATAATAATAACAAAATAGCTATGTTTATTAATTAATAGTATTTTCTTTTTAATAACCTGAATCTTATTACTACTATCAATAGTCTTTGATAATAATTCATCAATCATAGCTTGCAAACATACAGACATTAAAATAGCTTGTTCCGATATAACTGTAATCCACTGTAATTGATTTTTAGCAATTAAATATTCAAAAGATAACTCTAAACTAAAATCATCACTTTCTTCACCTCCTCTTTCAGATCCCTAAAATTGAAATAAAACAAGACATTTTATAATATATATAAAAATATTTGTTTTTTTTACAATTATTTACATTTTGTAATGTAGTTATTCGCCAACAACGCATTCGTGAGACTTTAAATACTTTTTCATGTTGCTCTTCATTAAATAATATGCGCAAATTTAATTCATTTCTACCTATAGCAATTAATACTCTTGAATTTGGTTGAGGATAATCACAAAAACATGGAGCAAATTGAATATATCCGTAATATTTTGAACTACGCACTATATCTAAATACTAAAATAAAATTATCATTAAACTTAATATTAGTTGTTATACTTTAATATAATATATTATATATATAATCATACTTCTTTTTCTTTTCCTTGTTTTTGTAAAACATTAAGTTGGTTTTTTAATTCATCTGTAATATGAATCCATCCCCATTGAATTTCTGCAATTGCTTGAATATATAATAAATTTGTTGCCACTTCATCATTCATTAATTTAAGATCATATCCTATATCCCAATAATTTTTTCCAAGTACAATTCTACTTCCTATAATATGTAGATGTTTAATTGTTATAAAAGGAGATTCAAAATCTTGTAGTTTTCGTAATACTAAAAATGTATAAAAAGTAAATTAATTGTTAATCATATATAAAATATAATAAAGATATACTCACAGTGAATGCTATTTGCTTCATCTTGAGCAACAATAAATAATACAAAATAAGAATAATATTGTTCAGATAGCTTAAGTTGCTTGTATACTTTCTGTTAAATAAAACATGAATTAATATTTAAATAGTTTGTGTTTTATAATTTTATTATATAGTTATATATTCATATGGCAAAGTTACCTTTAAAACTTCACCTGAATGATCCCTTGTAGAAACATTTATTGTTCTTTTGCAACCATTCATAAGAAAAATGTCCATAACTTCATTGTTAGATGGTCCTCCTATGGTTTCTTGTTGAGCATTTAATAAAAATCCATTTAGCATTCCTGAATTATTAACAACTGGATTTTGTCCAATTGTTTGAATATATTTTTCCAAAGAAAGACGACGTTCTTCTTGTTGATTTGTTGTTAAGGGAAAAAATTTTTTAGGTGGAAATAATGGAAGAGATATATCCAAATCTCTTGTTAATTGTTCATGAAGACTATACAATTGTTTATATCTCACAGTACAATGAAATAATCCATTTATATGAATGTTATAACCCTGAAAATTAAGATAAAATAAATATATATTAATATAAAATTACATATAATATAATATTTCAAATATACTCACAACATATGTATTACCAGCTGCATCAATAAATTCTTGTGTATCTGGTATAGAAAAATGCATTTTTAAAAAATATAATATTAATGTTTTAAATCTTTTCTATAATCAAAATACATTGTATATAGAATAATAAAATATAATAACAATTTAATATATTACAACTATTTAATTGTTTTTTACAAATATGTTAATTTTCATAAATCTTTAACAAAATCAACATATGTAAAAAGATAATCCAAAATGTATAAAAATATCTATATAAAAAATTTCACATTATGTATAATCAAAATGTAGTTGAATTTAGAAATGCATATAAATATATTGCCAAATGTTACTCCATCTGGAAAATAAAATAATAATAAAATACAAACTAATAAAAAATAAATTAAATAAGAATTTAAATATCTTCTAACCTAAATTTAACGAATATTGTATAATTTGAAGTCAAATCCATATATTTTAAATTATATATAATAATATTTTATTTTTACATTATTTCAGTAGATAATAATTACACAATTATTAATTACGAAATACTTAGATATTGTCTACTTACTTTATTCTCATTATTTATGACAATAGGCGTATTCGTTTTACACCCACTCAATAACTATATTTCTAAAAATTAACACTGACGCATTTTTTATAGTGATTACGTTAATATATTTACGTTAATATATTATTAAAATATTCAATACTATAATTCAATATAATTTATAAAGTGTTTGTTATAAAAAGATATACAAATTTCATAATTTATATTTCTAAGTCAAAAAGTATATAACTATTTATATACGATTTTATAAATTCATGTTATAATTTTATTTTTTAATATTTTAAAATTCACTTAATTTTTCTCATTCTTAATATTTTGTTTTGTAATTTCATAGGCGCCACAGCGCCCTTATTAATACCTTCTGTTTTTGAATGTACTAGATTAGAGACTCATTTGAAAATTTCAATTTGAACAAAGCTTTCAATAAAAAAATATTTTAATTTTTTATTATCAAAAATTATTACCTAAAAATTTGTTATTTGTATTATATTTACATTAAATATAATATTTGAATGCATTAAATATCTCTTCTTAAATTTCTTTTATTAAAATTATAAAACATTAAAAAAATAAATTCAAATATTATATTTTATATATAATATATAACATGAATTAAAAAAAAATAAAAATTTTTAATAAATATTAATAAATTTAATATATAAATTATTTTTAATTTAAATCAAATTAAAATAAATTTATATAGCGTTTTCATTAAATATTTTGTATTTCCGGTTAATCTCGAACGATATATCGATTTATGTATTCAAAGTATCGAATGTACGAAACATTTCTTTCCGATAAAAGCCTCATACTGAAACGTCAAGTATGTTAGATATTTTAAATATATCTATTTTAATCGTTT
>NW_006263814.1:23210-29267 GCF_000469605.1 Apis dorsata | reverse complement strand
AAAAATACGAGGTTTGTTAAATTACTTACTTTTTGCCAAATTGAAGAATTTTTATATAAATGGTATTTTTTTTGTTAATATTATAATAAACGATATTGAGGTTAGAACTAATTTAAAAGAATGTTTGCCTTTCTTTTATTTATATATTTATATTATTTATTATATCTTTTATTTATATTAATATTAATTTATATCTTTAATATTTATAATATTAATATTAAAAATAAGAAAAGAATATTTCTTCATAATAACTTGAAAATATTAAAATTATTTGTGATATATAAAATATAAAAATTAAGATATTCATTTATATAATTTAAATAATAAGATTTGTATAATCTAAAGAATTCTCTTATAATTTGAACAAATTTTAATTTTTTTTACTTCTTATTTAAAATACGTTCCTAATCATATCTGTATTTAATTTTTTTTACTTCTTATTTAAAATACGTTCCTAATCATATCTGTATTTAATTTTTTGATTGAATCATCTTGTTTTAAAATATATTTATTTTATTTTATTTTTTATTTATGAATTAAAATTACATTATTTTAATAACAATTAGATTTTAATTTTTTTTCTATTATTTTCAGGATGTTGATGCCAAAAAAAAATCGTGTAGCAATTTATGAATATCTTTTTAAAGAAGGTGTTATGGTTGCAAAAAAAGATTATCATGCACCAAAACATCCAGAATTAGAATGTATTCCTAATCTTCAAGTTATTAAGGCTATGCAGGTAATATATGACATGAATATATATGATTATTTTTATATTGTTTGTTTTTTATTATTTAACTTATGTTATTATAATCAAATTCTTATGTATTTTTCTAGTCTTTAAAATCTAAAGGATTTGTCAAAGAACAATTTGCTTGGAGGCATTTTTATTGGTATTTGACAAATGAAGGCATTGAATATTTACGTGGATATTTGCATTTACCTCCTGAAATTGTACCTTCCACACTTAAGAGACAAACAAGATCAGAAACAACAAGGCCAAGACCTGCAGCAGGTGCAAGAAGTGAAGCATCTAGACCTACAGAAGATCGTGCTGGATATAGACGAGGTCCAGGAGGTCCAGCAGGTCCTGGTGATAAAAAAGCTGATGTTGGTGCTGGTACAGGAGATGTTGAATTTCGCGGTGGTTTTGGACGTGGTAAACCACAATAATATTTTAATGTAAAATAATAAATAAAATTTAATAATATATGTGTCTAATATTTTAATTCCTTATTTAAATAATAATTTTGATATATAAAAATTTTAATATATAAAATAATTAAATAAATTTAATAAATTACATCAAGAAAAGTAAAATCAAAAGAACAAATTTATTATAATAATTCTTTACATCTTTTATTGCATTATAAAAGTATACATTCAATTATAAATTTTATAGTTATATTATTAATACATAAATTTATAAATGGAAGCAAAAAAACAAGTAATTTGTATACAATTATAAAATACAACTATTATGTAAACGAATTTTTAACAAAAAATCATAGCTAGAAACATTACAAACAAATTTGAGCTAATGCAAAAATTTTATTAAAAAACTTGTAACCATTTCATCAAATGAAACAGGAATTTATATAATATTTGTATAATACATAAGTTTTCCTTTTATAATTTTCTGAATTTTCAATGTAAAATTTCTCAAGCTGTTTTTGACTACTGTATCAATATCTCATATTTTCTCTTAATATGATGAAATACTAATACCTATATTCAATGAAAAAAGATATTTGTAACATAAGACATGATATATTTTGTTCATTTTCCATATACTATGTTTGATAAAATAAATACATAAAAATTATAAATTATCATTAGCAAATTATATACAACTAAATGTCTTCAACATATTGAAATGAAGTTTTGAATTAATGTATTAGCGCAATATATGTTTCTATCGCTTGTCATAATTATTTATAAATATTATTATATAATTAATTTTATATAATTTTCATATGATAATGTAAAATACTTTTATTTTTTCATTCAATAATTACCAATTATACTCTGCTTAATTATTTATTTAGAATAATTTATGAACAAAATAATGAATGATTCATTTAAAAATTTTAATAATTTTTGTAAAATGGTTTGGGAAATTTATTCAAATTAAATAAACTATAAAAATGTTAATTTTTTAGATATACAATAACATACAATAACAAAATAAAATTAACATTTTTAAATAAAAAAAGTGTTATACACAGTGTATAATTAGACAATAGAATTAAATTAATGGAATTAAGCATAAATATATGTACAAAAAATGTATCTTAATTCTATAATATTAAACTATTATAATTTTACATTTGGAAGTTCCTTAATTTCATGCAAACTTTTTGTAACCTAGCAAATTTATTCTTTTGTGTATATAAATACATATCATTAATACATATATGTACATACTCATGTATATATGTACATATATAAATACATATACCATGTATAACACCTAAAAACTACAATTAAGATTATAAAATCATATTTGCATATTATTAATAAGATTCATATATAAGTAATATATATGAATTCTATGAATAGGTTATGTTATTAATGAATTAATTAGACATATCCTTCTAAAAAAAATAAAGGTGGAGGCATTTTTTTAATTTAAGAATAAACATTCTAATAACCTTAACTATTGTCACATCTCACTGTATCACAATTTGTACTCCAAAGGAGACAATTACCAATTCCACTATAACAAATTAGGAAAACTGCAAGAAGAAATACTAAACTACAAACAGTACATGGTTTTCGTTCTAGGAAGAATCCAATTAGATAAAGAGCCATAAACATGACATGCGTTTGCAGTAGTGCTGGATTTACTGGTTTTGGTATCAGCAGCACTGGAATTAACCACTGTAGGCAATACATCCTCTTTATCTTGTTTTTAAAGATGTATTTAAACTAGTTATTTCATCTATAACAAAACATCTGAAAAAAAAATAAATAAATTACTTTTCTTCCGCTTATTTATAAATTCACTTTTTACACGCACTATAATCTTTTCGTACCTTATATGGAAGCACTATAATGTTCTCGAAACATCTCGTCCTTCAAAATTGAAACAATTGGATTATACATATGTATAATAGTACCTTCTCACATGCTAGTACAAATATTTCTACTCTGAATTTTTCCAAATATGAGATTACACACATTTACAAATTAAATAGGAATATACAGCTTATACTTACTAGTAACAGTTTATCTTACTGTTTCATGAAAACAACCTTTAAATTATTTTAGAAAATTAAAAAATTATTTTAAAAAATATCTTATAATTATTTTATATAATTTTTATAAGAATTAAAATTACTATTTATTATATTATTTAATTTTTTATTTATTTTTTTATCTTTATATTAAAATTCAAATTAAGATGACAAGTTTGCTTCATAGTATTAATTTAAAAATTTCTATTCTTTTACGCGGGAATAACCAAAATTTTATCAAAGTTCATAAGTATAATTAGAATAGTAACAGTGTAACTTATTTGAATATTTAGAATTGTGATTAATATATAACAATAGGCATTATATTTTCGTTTTAATAATTTAATAATAATTTTAAATAAAATATAAAATATCTAATATGTATCGTAATAATTTAAACAAAAATTTAAAAAATACTTCAAAACATCAACAAATAACATGTACTAATTTCAAAAAGAATTTAGAAAATATTAATACTTTATCGGAAAATTCACAACAAATTTTTATTAGAGATACAACAAAAATTCTAGATTTATTTAAAAATCCCATTACATCCTCCTCAAATTGTAAGAAAAATGTACAAAAAGAAAATGTTTCAATCAAAAAAGAAGAAAAAAATACAGTTACGATTGAAAAAGATATATCCATTATTACTGATATAAATAAAGTGTATGTATATTACGAATATTTAATTTATTTATTTAGTAATTTTATTTATTAATATTATATTAATATTATAATATTTATTAATATATATAATTATTTTTTTTTTATAGCATATTTAATGTATTAATAGGTAAAAAGACTATGAGAAAACATAAAAAATGGGATGATGATGGAACATTGGAAGTTATAGGAAAACATGCAATCTTAAAAGTAATGTATCTAAACAAATTATATATATATTTTATTATTGAAAATATTATTAAAAAAGTTATATATTTGCAATATAGGATATAGAAGGCAATATTATCCATAAAACCATAGTTAATCCAGAACTTTTGATAGAAGGTTTTAGAATGTACATAGATAATAAAGAAATTGAGGTAAAAATAATTGAAACATATAAATAAATTAATAATATGCATATAAATTAATTATCAAAATATTTATAGATAATTGATAAAGTACTGCCCAAATATATGCTCAATAGATCCATTCCAGAAAAAATTTCAGAACCACCTACAAAGAAATTAAAAACATCAATTTCTAAACCATATCTTCCTTTAGAATGTTTATATAAAGGTATAGTGTATTGTATTAAAAGAATTATTTAAAATTTTTTATATTAAAAGAATTTATATCATAAAAAAAAATATATTAATTTTTATGTTTTATTATAGAAATAAAATTGAAATGCAGTCCATTTGTAATGCCATCTATAAATATTTCACAGGATTGGACAAAAAATATGTTACAAAATGAAAAAGAAGTATCTGTAGATACTTGTTTAGTAAATGTACTTAGACCACATCAACGTCATGGTATTGTATTTCTATATGAATGTATTATGGGCTTAAAGATACCTAATTATTTTGGAGCAATTTTGGCTGATGAAATGGGACTTGGAAAAACATTACAATGTATTACAATTATTTGGACATTATTAAAAAAAGGACCATATGGATATCCAATATTGAAATATGTATTAATAGTCACTCCTAGTAGTTTGTGTAACAATTGGAATAAAGAATTTAAACATTGGTTGGGTTTTCATAGAATATCTCCATATGTTGTAAATGCTAAAAATAAACCAAATAATTTCAAGAAACAAATAAGAAATTCAGTTATGATTATTAGCTATGAAATGCTTATTAAATATCAAGAAGAAATTGAACAAATAGCTTTTGATTTAATTATATGTGATGAAGGTCATCGATTAAAAAATAATGATATAAAAACAACAAAGGTATTATTTTCAATATTCAGTTTTATTAATTAAAAAAAGAAAAAAAGCTTAATATTATAAAAAATGTTATATTTAAAAATATATAAGATATATGAAATTATATTTAAGATATATAAGATTTTAATATATTACAAATTTTTTCCTAGATTTTGAGTAATTTGAATTGTAAAAAAAGAATACTTTTAACTGGAACTCCTGTACAAAATGATTTGCAAGAATTTTTTGCATTAATTGATTTTGTAAATCCTGTTATATTGGGTAGTAGTTCTGAATTTAAAAATTATTATGAAAAACCTATAGTTGCATCACAATGTCCTAATGCATCATGTCATGTTATATCTCTTGGAACTGAAAGAGCTAATGAATTACACGAGAAGACTAAATGTTTTATATTAAGACGTACACAAGAAATAATTAATAAATATTTACCTTCTAAGCATGAATTAGTTATATTTTGTCGTTTATCAGATGAACAAGAAGATTTGTATTCAAAAATCACAAATTTATGGTTTAATAAAAATGTATTACCAAATAATAATATACCACATTTAACTTTAATAACAGCTCTTAAAAAAATTTGTAATCATTCAGAATTATTTTATAATGAAAAAAATGATCTATGTTTGAATAAAATTTCTATAAAAAATATTACAAGAAAAGGATATTATGGAAAGATTTCAATTGTACAAACATTAATAAGAAATTTAAAAAAAACTAATGAAAAATTAGTATTAATTTCATATTACACGCAAACACTTGATTTATTAGAAAGAGTTTGTAATATGGAATGTTTACAATTTCTTAGATTAGATGGTAATACAACAAATAGTACAAGATCCAAAATTATAGAACAATTCAATTCAACAAATGATAATAATAGTAAATATATGTAATGTTATATATAATTAT
>NW_006263814.1:11527-22839 GCF_000469605.1 Apis dorsata | reverse complement strand
ATATTATATTATATTATATATATATATTATATTATAATATTATTTATATTAATATAATATTATTATATTAATATATGTATTATAATATATAATTTTAGAATTAGCATAATTTTTTAAATATTTATAAAATGTTTGCAGAAGTATTTTTATTAAGTGCAAAAGCTGGTGGAGTTGGATTAAATTTACCTGGAGCATCTCGACTTATATTATTTGATTCAGATTGGAATCCAGCATCTGATTCACAAGCTATGGCAAGAATTTGGAGAGATGGTCAAAAAAATGATGTTTATATATTACGGTTTGAATATTTTTCATAAATTATAAATAAATATATCAATATATCAGAAACATTTTTATAACAATATATATATCAATATATTATAAACAAAATTTATAGATTACTGACAACAGGTACTATTGAAGAAAAGATTTTTCAAAGACAAATTAACAAAGCAAATTTAAGTGAAACTGTGATAGACTTAAATTATTTCTCTTCTATTAAATTATCTACGAATGATTTAAAGGTTTGTTTCATATTTTAAATTAAATAATTTTTTAAATATTAAATATTTTTAAAATAATATGAAATAATACATAATGTGCATAATATTTATAGGATTTGTTTACATTAACAACAAATACAAATAGTTTAACACATGATTTAATGAAGTGTTCTTGTAATGGATATAAAACGTCGGAAGAAATATCAAAAGAATCACATCAAGAAAATAATAGAGAATATCAATTTCTTATAAAAGATAAAATGCCAAATGTTAAAAATTTAACAATAAATCAGCTTTTGAAATGGGAACATTATCAACAACCAATCCCAAACAAAATAATTCAAGTAAGAATAAAATAATAATTTCATATTAAATATCATATAAAATAGAATGTATTAATAATGATTGTTTTTATATATTTTATAGGAAATTATGCTGTCAGAAGTGTCTGATAACATAACTTTTATATTAAAAAATTCTGTATTAAATAAGACAAAATTAAATTAATAAAACAAATATTTATATTATATAAAAAATATATTATATATAAAATATACATAATGGAAAGTAGAAATATTTAAATTTTGCTTTTATGTAATATAAAATTTTTTAATCTTTCTATAAAATCAGAAGATTGTATATGTTTTATAAGTTCAGTACATTCTTCTGCATTAACTTCCAATAAAATGTTCTGATTCCATTTTTTAACTAAATGTTTAATTGCTAATATAGACTGAAAAATAAAATTTGAAATAATTATATCAGTATACTGTATTTTTTTATATAAATTTTATATTAACTTACCTTTAATGAAAGTTTAGTTAATTTTTTTAAATATATCCAAACTTCATCTAAACATTCATATTTATATATTTCACTAACTAAACCATATTGTTTAGCTTCAAATGCATTCATTTTATATCCTAAATATAACATATCACTAGCCTAAAATTTTTTAAAGATTTTAAATTAATCACAATTAATAAAACTACATATAACTTTAAAATTTGTACTTTAGATTTTCCAAATATTTTAGGAAATGTATATGTAGAACATCCTTCTGCAATAAGGCCCAAGCTTGTAAATGGAGTTTGAAAGTATGCCTATAATGTAAAAAATATTGTAGAATAATTATAATTTAGAAAATATATATATATATGAAAGTCAATTAAGATATAAGAACTATAAAATTACTGTATCTGATGCATATGTTATATCAAATAATGGAAGTATTGTCACCGCAATTCCAATTGCAGGACCATTTACAACAGCTATTAAAAGTTTGGGATATGTAATTAACATATCTATAAATTTTCTGTAAAATTATTATTAAAATTTAATAATAACATATATTTTTTTTTAATAATAATATTTTTTTAATAATATTGAAATTTATAACAAAAGTTTTAAGTATTAAAAATTTTTTATAAGGTTATATAATATTTATAATACTTACTTAAAATCATTAATAATACTTTTGATATCAAAAACATCTTGATTTGTTAATAAAGAAACAAAATCATTTCCACTACTAAAAAAATTTCCAGTACCAGTCAAACATACTGTATGTATAGTGTTATCTTGAATAGATTTATGAAAGATCTCTAATAAATTTTTATACATCTAACAAAAAATTTATTATTAGTATTTCGGATGAATTTTTTATATTGTTATTATTTTATTATTATGAAATAATTGATCGAATTATTATAAAAATTATATTTAATTTTGATGTTTTAAAAATTAAAATCTAAATCTTATGATATGTACATGAGGTTATTTTAATTCTATAATATAATTTTTATATTCTTAAATAGAATATAAAAATAAAATTAGTTAAATATCAATAATAATTTTAAAAATTACGTACAGAATTGGTAATAGCATTTTTCTTTTCTGGTCTATTTAATGTAATTTTCAACAAACCATTTTCAACGCAATATATAATATTAGATGAATTTTCATATTCCATTGTATAAAATAATATTTAATATGGATATCCTTTAATAAAAAATAAATTATATGATCAATATTATATGATCAATTTTGATATTAAAAAATATTTACACAAATTACACAAATATATTTAATAGAATCGTAAATTCTTCTAAAACTATTGATACGATTTAATAAAAAATTATTATTAAATGCAATTAAATTATAATAATGTAATTATTTGATATCATATATTTAACAAATACATACATTTAATAGATAAATAATATTAAATATAATATATTTCCTAAACTGATTTTAAATATATTTTATTTTTTCTTTTTTATATAAATCAAAATTTATTTAATCAAATAATAATAATTTCCAAAATAAATTAAATATATAAATATAAGTTCAAAAATATTGAATATTATTAGTGTTTCAATATATTTCACAGAATAATAAATTATTTAATTAAATGTTAGTGGAACATATCTTTTGCACATAATTTACATAAATCAAAAATTTTATTGTAATGTATACACCATAGTTGCATTGGAAAAATTATATCAAACAGATAAAAGATATAACATAAAAAAATTCATTATATATTTACAATATTTTTATTATATATTTTTAAGTAAATATTAAAGAAAAAAGTAGCAATTTAATAAATATGATTTGTTCTATTTTAATAACATAAGTAAATATTACAAATAATCATTCTTACTTTTTGTTATATAACTAGTATTGCTTCTCAGTTAAATACTTGCTTGTTTTGTAACTGATGATAATCGCAATTTTTTTTATTCTTAATAGTACCATTCAATTAAACCTAAAATATAAGTACTGTAAAAGTAAAACTTTTGCACTATATCTATAATCATATCTGAAATACATATTTCTTCATGACTAGCATTTGTAATATGCTGTCTACTAAAAATTATCAAGTTTATTAATTTTAAAATTATATTTTGTAATCACAGATTACATAATCATATTACTGTCCCTAGATATTTCTAGAAAAATTATTATGTCATAAATAACAATATCTGTACATTATATATAAAAACTCATTATAAAATTAAATATTATTAAAGTAAATATTATAAAGAACATTTGATTGCTTTTACAATTAAAGAATGAATAATTTTTTTAGAATAAAATTAAACAGGCAAAAACTATTATGTTCATTAGAAAGAGGAAGCTTTATTTGGAAATAGATAATAATTATTTTCTATCAAAGAAATAAAAATTTAAATTTAAAATTTGCTTTTATATGAAATGCATAATACAAATAAAACCAAATAAGCTACAATTCTATAAAAAAAATGCATTTAAGATAATTTGTTTTTTTAATTTATCTTTCATGTATAATATTTAAGCTTTTAAAATTAGGTATAAGAACCTTATAATTTATATTGTAAAAATTGAAAATAATTTATATTAAAAATTAAAAATATTATAATAGTAACTTTGGTATTTTAAAACACAGAAATAATTCATTCAAATATAATTTACAAAAATGATAATTGATATTTTGCTTTTTTTTTAAGATTAGAAACATTTTCACCTACTACTGTCTTTATTTTTTCACCAAGCACTAGAATTAAGTAGCAGTGAAGTTGGAAGTAATTAATTCTTAATAAAGAACAAATAAAGTAATAAGATTTTAAAATATTGATATATTTAATAAAACTATTACGGCTTCAAAACTTTTTCAATGAATTTCTTCATATCACGCATTTCCTGTGAAAGTAATAAGTACAATCAAACATATTAATTTATATAATGATTAGTACTATTTTATAAAACAAGATGAAAAAAAATTTTTTTATATTAAAAAATTCTCTACCTCATCACAAGATGCATGCATCATTCCTCTATATGTTTTGAATTCTGTTTGTGTCATAAATTGTTTAAGAACTGATGCAGTCAATTGACCCCATCTATATGGCACTATTGGATCACAATCACCATGACATTGAAGCAATGGAGTATTTTTATTTCCTATTGCTTCCTATAATACATGATGTTATTAAAAAATATTATATACTTCATTTTAATATAATATAAAAATGTATATAAAAATACATACATCTGGAAATTTTTGATGTAAAGGAAGCCAAGCTGATAAAGCTATAATACCAGCTAAAGGTTCTGGAAATGTAAGAGCACTATATATAGCAAGAGCACCACCCTGACTAAAACCTCCAAGAACAATACGTTTTGTAGGTATTCCTGCTGCAACTTCTTCTGCAATTAAAGAATGTACCATTTCTGCAGCTCTACGAATACCTTCTTCATCTTCAGGACCACTTGGTTCCAAAGATCGTAAATCAAACCTAAATTCATTACATGTAATTAATAAAATTATTGTCAATTTGCACTAATAATTTGCATATGTAACTTATTTACCAAGAAGGCATTCTAAATCCTGCATTTAATGTTACTGGCATTGTAGACCTAAAATGATAAAACTAAATGATATAATTTACTTAAATAAAATTATTAAAGTTTTGTTATTTATAATATATTATTTTTACTTTAATTATACATACGCAGTTGGACAAATAACTTTAATATGAGGAGATCTTACTGCTCCCATAGAACTAGCCCAACCATGACTATAAAATAAATAAATAATAAAATTAAATAATAAAAATTATAAAAGATTATATTAATATTATTTAATTACATATATTATTACTTACCCTGTATCACCCAATCCATGGAAAAATATAAGCTGAAATAAAAGTTAATATTATGTAGAAATATATAATTAAATAATATAATTATTTAAATATATTATATATATATATTATATTATACTAGTTTCTTCTATTTTTTCAAATTTTATGCACATTAAATAAATAAAAATGTTTTAAATTATTAAGTTTTTGAAAATTATCTTTAATGTAATATTTTAATTTAAAAAAAAATATATAAATTAAATATAAATTAGAAATACAAATTATAATAATATGGTATATATATTTAATATTTATATGATAAAATTATATCAAGAATAATTAACTTATGGTTAATTAAAATCACTTTGCATCAATCATAACCAAAAAAGAGATATCTTTGAGAGATTTTCCACTTACTGTTGCTGTATGTCTGGCTGTAGCTGCTATTACCACAGGACTCACTGTTGTCATTATTCGTCGCTTTTTTGGACGGGCCACGAAAAAATAGGTAAAATGTATATTAATCCTGTAAAAATCGTAAATATAGAATGGCGGAAGATTCTTCTTGACACTGCTTGAAATTCCTCAAAGCGAATAGAAAGGGATAGAAGTCATGCGCATGCTTTATGAAACTACTTTTAAATGAAAATTCAAATTATTATGCAAACTTGTAGAATTATCTATTATCAACGCATAATTACGTATTACGTATACTTACTTCCTTATCATCAATAATATATAAGAAAATATTTAAAATTCTATAATCTGTTTTTAGCAAATTATTTGAAACTGTCAAATAATTATTAATATACAAATTAATGTTCATAGCAAAGCTTAACAAAGAATACATATTCTTAAGAAGTTACAATTTTCAATTTAAACCTTTTTTTATATGGATAATATTTAATAAAATTAAAATTTAAAATTTATGCAATTAAAGTTTATAATTAAATATAAAAAATTTCATTATATTGTCATAATTTTCAAGTATTTTTTGTTTAAAAATATAAAAATTATATATTATTAATTTAAAAAGAATTTCTCGTTTCTAAAAAAAATAATTTTTTTAAAAATATCAATTAATTTTATACTGTTGATTTATAAAAAAAGATATGCAAGTATAATAAATTTAAAAACAATTTAAATTTTAATATTCGAATTTTTGATTCTTGAATTTCAATTAAAATATATCAAAAGTAGGAAATGCAAAGCGACGCCACTATACAATATATTGACCAATCAGAAACGAAGAGTCCTGAGTTAGTTGAGTCTGCGACGTATACATTTCGGAATGCAAGTAGTGAAAAGATGGTGCTTTGATAGTTGAGACATTCGTTCCGTGGTCGTTCCTAGCCGACAAACCGTGGTTGCCAGCCATATTGTTTTACCGCAGTGTTTGTTTTGGTGCAGCCTAGTCAGAATACGAAGAAATCCGAGGGGATCGACTCGAAGGAAGATAGAAGAATTAGAGTGCAGTTAAAGAAACTACTTAGGCAGTGCGCGTATACGGTGGTTTTGCTGTATTTTTCGGCATAATCATCGTAGCTCGCGGGCTAAGCCCATAATCTAAGTGTCAGTTGTGAATAAAACGGTAAAAGAGAGAAATGGCCTGCGCCACTCTAAAGAGATCTTTGGAGTTCGACCCGGTACATAGTCATGGTCGTCCTAGTAAACGAAGAAGATGTGTACCAATGTGTGTCTCCCCCGGTACATCAACTCAAGCTAATTCCAGGCCACAGAATCCTTCGCCTTTTGGCGAAGTAACCCATAAACTGACGCCTGGTAATTATTATACGTTACGGCCATTTTTATTTTTCTTTTTTTATTTTTTTCCTTTTCATCATGATATGACAGGGAAAGCATGATTAAATCATTTTAGTGATTTAAAACTTGAATTCACGACGTTTAAAAGGGGGAGGGAAGATGCGGCGTTTAGGTAGGGGAAGATGCGTAAATCATATGGTAATGTAGTAACGGACATAAAGAATTAAATCTCTTTTTCTCTTTATTTATAAAATTTATGTTTTTAAAAATTGTTTGATTTCATGATATTACAAATTAATTTTTAAAATAAAAAAAATTAAAAAATTATATTTAAATTTATTGTGCTTTTAAATTTTTTAAATGCTTTATTCATTTAGTGATTATAATTTGCTATCTAATAATTATTGTTATAAACTTTAGAATTTAAATTTAGCATTTTTTTAAATATTTATAATTAAAAGAAATTATAATATATATAATTAAAAATATATTATAATATAATAATTAAAAATTAATTTAAACTATTCAGAATAATATAAAAAATTTAATGTTTTCAAGAAATACAATGAAATTAATTTTTTTTGTATATAGAAAAGATGGCTGCTAATATAAGAGAAGAAATTCGGAGATTGCATCGACGCAAACAATTGCATTTTAGTCCTCAAAATAATAGTGGTGATTCTTCAGATATGGAAGGTCCTGCCAGTCCTTCAAGTCCATCTGCTTGTGGTTCAAATTCATATAGTTATAATCCTAGTGGAAAGGAAAAACCTTTATTTACATTTAGACAGGTAATTTATAGTTTATAATTGTAATTAATTTATATTTAAACAAAGATAAATATTTAAAAAAAATTATAAAATTATATTAAATATTTAATTTTATAGGTGGGTTTGATTTGTGAACGAATGCTTAAAGAACAAGAGACACAGATTCGAGAAGAATATGATCAGATTTTAAACATGAAGCTCTCTGAGCAATATGATGCTTTTGTTAAATTTACCTATGACCAGATACAAAAGAGATTTGAATCTGCAGCTGCGCCAAGTTGTAAGTGAAATTAATACATGATAATAATAATAATTAATTTGTTAATACGTGAAAATATTCTTTTTATTTATAAATAAATTATTTTTCAGATCTATCCTAAAACAAGATTCTTATTTATAAGGACATGTTTCTGTGAAGAATATAGGTGAGATATATAATATAAAATAAATATTGTATAAAATATTTATTTTTCTAATAAATATAATAACAAATTTTTTATTAATTTTTTATTTCTTTATTATTATAGATTTCTACTGTGTGAGACAAATTTTGCTTGAAATTTAAATTGTGGTATGCAGCACCACTTCGTTCAAAAACTTCTTTAAAAAATTCATACTACGACTTACATTGAAAAAAATGTGTTTGGTAAAAACAAAAAAAAGCATAAAAAAGAAAAAAAATTAGTCATGTAAGTTTAGTAGGTTTGCAGCAAACAGCAATCGTACTACAAAAATCTACAGTGTATACTATTGAAACTAACAATATTTGTACTGGCCGATATTAGAAATGCGCTGGTATCAGGGAACTGTACCGAGATTCTAGTTATGTACAAACAAGTACATGTAGGAGTTATACACAGTGCATGATTATGCTTGAAGCCAAGAGCTTGACTTGCACAGGGTTCTGTAATATCACATAACTGATTAAAAATAGATAAATATTCATTTCTTGTACATTTTACCAGAAAATGTAAAGAAATGATAATAATACAAATAATTCCTTATTAATTTAATGATACATGTATTAGATATTGCTCAATCATATGCGAATACTCTTGTATTGCAAACGTAAAACAATGTACATTGAAATATTTGGCAAAAAGTACTGTGCATATGAAGAGAAATTATAAACCATGGGGAAAGTTGTTTTTACGTTGAACTTTAATGTATTTTATTATTGTTTCAAAGTAAATAGTTTCAAATTTATAATATACATCACATATTTAGAAAATTTTATTTTAATGATTGCAATATGAAATATTTTTTTGATGTGTGCTTTTTTGCATGTGTAAATTTTCAATGTAAGCAACATTCCCCCTAAAATGGATGTGTTCGAACTTAAATAACGTACATAACTTATAGAACTAAATTATCAATATTTTAAATAGATATCAAGAATCAATTTCATTTCTTTCTAAAATCAAAAAATATTTGAAATTTCAAAAAAAAAAAAAAAAATCCTGAAAACAATCCTGAATTATTTATTGTGATTAAATTTTGTTGAGTTTTTATTATGTATTAATCTTCTATTTTAGTAAAAATTTTCTCGTTAAAATTACAAATATAAAAATTTGTAAAGAATTCAAGATAAGGTATAGTATGTAGCATTGTACGAATATATTGTCAAATGAATATTTGAAATAAAGATTTCATAAAATTTCGCAAATATTTCTGTTCCCTGGTAGCAACGACTTTCTTTAGCATAATAAAACACTAAGTAACGAATATATAATATACCTTAATTGTGCCTATTATTAAATGTGTTTATCGCGATAATTCTACTATATTTCTATTGTTACCGATTTTTAAATTTTTAGTTTATAATCGCTCATTTTTTATATTATATCTTGTTTTCTTGCTTTTTTGTATTTAAAAGAAATTCAAATATATAAGAAAGCAATATGAATGAAGCTTTCTTAGTTACTGCATGCATTTTTTTTCTTTTTGTTGTAGCATGAAATTCACTTATATTAAAAAAAAAAAAGCATTAGGCACCAAGAAATATTTATTTAAAAGAATTTCAGAGAGCATGTTACAATTTATTTTTATTTGTTTAATGAAATATTTCATTTTCTCATTTATAAAATTAAATATTAAAAAAAGGGCATTATGAATTGCCTTGTTCATTCCCAAAAAGAAGATGTCTTTCAGTTACCAGAAAAATTTGGGAACACAATATTAGTGTTCATACAATAATATACATGATATATCAAGTGTTTACTGATTGCTGAATGTGAAAAAAAAAAGAATATAAATGGTTCTAATTGTCAACAACAAGTAATATCTACTTGAGAAAATTATTGTTTATCATTATGAAAAATTTTGTGAAAATATATAATGATGTGATTCCTTATGGATTTAGGGGATTTAATTTCAATTAAAATACCTTCATATTATATTATGTAAGCACTTAATATTGAAATAAATATAAATATAAGACTGATCACATGTATTTCTTTATTTTAATCTTTTTTTATCAACTGAATATGCAATTGCACATAATACTTTCTTGTATAAATGTTTACAAATTTGTTTACTATTTAATATATTATGAAAAAAAATGATCACTGAATCTTACTTCTTTCCTAGTTGAAGATGCATGAACTACTGAATCAGATCCACAATATGCGTAATAAATTTCTTACATATGTATTCTAATCTCATTAACTAACTTGTGTAATAAACTAATGCTATTAGTAATGTATATGGCTTCAACAAAAGAAGCCCCTCTAGGACTATATGAAGTTCCCTGTTCTTGCTAAGAAACTGTCACTTCTGGGCGCGAAACAAACTTTTGCTAATTCATTTAATTGAAGAAAAGATTGCCAAATGTTTCCTCTATTGTTTTTGGCTTTTGTTGTAGCCATCAAGGTATTCAAGAAAACAACTCCAAATGGTAAGTTATTAAAATAAAGAATTATTAAAATAAAAATATAATAATTATTTTTTTTTATAAAAAATATTGAAAGAATTAGTAATATTTTTTGGGATTTATTTTTAAAATTGATTTTTCATTAACTATAGGAAAAGTCACAGTTTACCTTGGTAGAAGAGATTTCATTGATCATTTGGATAGCATAGATCCTATTGATGGCATTATTGTTGTTGAAAATGATTATCTTCAAGGTCGAAAAGTTTATGGACAAGTAAGAAATAAAATAATTTACTTCAATATTGAAAATCATATATTTATATATGAACATTTTGTATTTTATTCTAATATTAGGTAACAACAACATTTCGCTATGGACGCGAAGAAGATGAAGTTATGGGTATCAAATTTAGCAAAGAACTTGTCTTATGTCGAGAACAAATAGTTCCAATGAAAAAGGAAAAACAAGATATAACACCTGTTCAAGAACATCTTTTAAAACGTCTTGGAACAAATGCATATCCATTCTTATTTCATTTTCCACAAAGTTGTCCTAGTTCTGTTACATTACAACCTGGTGATGATCAAGGAAAACCATTAGGAGTAGAATATACTGTAAAAATTTATGTTGGTGAACATGAAGAAGATAAAGTAATGTTTTAATCATAGTTAAATATTAACTTATATTAATATAAATATATAACTTAAATATATATACATATATATCTATATTTAATTTATAATTTATAGGGACATAAAAGATCATCTGTTGCAT
>NW_006263814.1:10938-11346 GCF_000469605.1 Apis dorsata | reverse complement strand
AAGAGGACGTAAATTGCCTACCTCTTTAGTTTCAAAAGGATTTACTTTTTCTCAAGGTAAATTGAATCTAGAAGTTACACTTGATAAGGAGATCTATTATCATGGAGAAAAAGTAGCTGCTAATGTTATGGTTACTAACAACTCTCGAAAGGCAGTCAAAAATATTAAGGTATTTATTTATTTATATGTATATTTTATAATATATATGTATGTTATATATATATATATTATTATATATAATATAATAATATAAAATAATATAATATAAATATATTATATATAATATAATGGAATTATATTTAATATCTAATTTTTATATATTTTAGCTTTTTGTGGTACAACATTGTGAAGTGACAATGGTTAATGCTCAATTTTCTCGACACGTGGCCAGTTTAGAGACACGTGAAG
>NW_006263814.1:5692-10919 GCF_000469605.1 Apis dorsata | reverse complement strand
GTCCAATCACACCTGGGGCAGCATTTACAAAACAATTTTATCTTGTTCCATTGGCCAGTAGCAATAAGGATCGTTATGGAATTGCTCTTGATGGTCATTTAAAGGTATAATAAATAAAACTTTTATTAAAAACAAATTTTTTTTTTGCTTTCAATTTTATTTTTCATGAATTTTAATTTTTTAATTAATTAATATATATTTTTAAACATTTTGTTGTTTAATATATAGGATGATGATGTGAATCTTGCATCTTCAACTTTGGTCGCAGAGGGTAAAGCTCCTAATGATGCTATGGGTATTGTCATTTCTTACTCTGTACGAGTAAAATTGAATTGTGGCACTTTGGGAGGTGAATTAGTTACAGATGTTCCATTTAAATTAATGCATCCAACTCCTGGTAAATAAATTTTAATATCCAATATATTAAATATTTTAAATATAATATACAATTAATAATAATAATCAATAATTTATTTTTAAATTTATATTATATAAATATATAATTCAAATATTATTTTATTATCATAGGAGCTGTAGAAAAAGAAAAGACTATTTTAAAGAAGAATAAAAGCATTGAGAGAACACGTTATGAGAACTCTTGTTATTCAAATGATGATGATGATAATATCGTATTCGAAGATTTTGCTCGTTTGCGTTTAAATGAACCAGAGTAAAAACATTTGTAAAAAGACAAATACTTATTTGAAAGAATCTTGAATTCATAATTCTTTGTATTAAATTTAAATCAAAATACAATAAAATTATATCAAATTTAATAATAAATAATACAATATATTGCATAATGTAGAATTTGTTGATTCTAGGATTCTTTTGATGTGAGTTATGTCTAAGAACTGAAAAAGCTATAAAAGATATACGAAGAATAAAAAAAATTATATCCATATACGATTATTTTGATATATGGAGCTGAATATTAATATACTAATATAAAAAAACATAATAAAAAAATACAAAAAAAAGCGAAAAGTATTATATTAAAAAAAATATATCGTCTTATAATTTCTACCCGATGGTGGTGGTCGGTTAGAAATTCACATAAAGACAAAAAAAATGATTTTAAGTAAGCTTAATAAATAATTTATATTTGGCTAAGATAAAAATCTTTCCGCGTTACCAGAAGTGACATGTATGCTATTAACTTTGATTTATAATGATTATAACGTGTCTGTAAATGTTCATTTATTACAAAATTGATGACATTGTTGAATTATATCTGTATATTAGAAGAAGAATAAAAATTTCAAAATGTTAATTTTTTAGTTCTTTTGCTTTATATTTCATTATAATACTATAAATATAATATTAAAAAAAAAAATAAATTTTTTTTACCAAACCCAGAAAATTATTTATTTTATGACTATACAAGAATTTTACAAAATATTACAAGAATTTTAATCGCTCAGTCTTTCAAAGCATTGTTAAATATTTCATATCAATGCTGACTGCATTATCGTATATAATTAATCATACATATGCGAATAATATTCTTGATATGCTTGAATATATGCTTCTTTTTCTACAGGAGTCATTTCTGCTATTAGTGCATCATTTACATCTGCAATAGCAACTGTCTTTCCTGCAACAGTTACAGTTGGTACAAGATCTTCATCTTCAGAATCCATGGTTTCTACCTCTCCTAAAAAATTTTAAAAAATGTTCATATTTTTTAAAATAATAATATCATTATAATAATAATTTTACAATTTTAATATTTTATAAAAATCATACCTGTATCAATAGCTTGCATTTCAGTAATTTCTTCATTATCACTACTATCACTAGATTCTTGAGGTAATACAGATTTTATAGCAGCTGCTGAATTTGTTCCTCCTTTTTTCTCATGAGCCAATAATACAGACATTATATCTTCACCTTGTTTATTATTGGTTGATGTTGTATTAGTAGCAGTAGCTGCAGCTTTATCCAAAATATTTTCTTGGGTATTAACTCCATCAGGCTAAAAGAATAGATTAATATGAAATATTATTAATATATTATAGTAATCATTATTATTAATAAGATATTATTAATAAGATATCAACTGAAAATAAATTTACCTGTGAATCAGTATTAATAACAGTACTTTCCATCATCCAAATTGGTCTTTCTTTTCTTCTATTTGTCACATTATCATCAATAGAATCATCACCAATTGTAACATCTACTCTTGTGTCTTCTACCATAAAACCTGATGATCTGGTAGCTTCACCAGACCATTGCTCACCAGGTGCTCTTAGACTGCTTGGTTTTCTTGTATCAATACTAAGAAGAAGAAATATAAATAATATATAAGATTATATTATTAATAGTTTTTTTAAAAATCCATACCCTTTAATAGTATTTATATCAACTGGTTCAGGTTCCAATATTTCAGGAGCTAATTTAATACCTTCTACTTCCCTTAATAAAATGTATAAAGGTTCTAATTGTTCATTAAATTTAGCTAATAATAGTCTTGAATCTTTTTTAGGAAGAGCAGATTGATCTTCTTCCACTACTTCACGACAATATGTACATCTAAATTCACCAGTAGTCATATCAAATAATTGATCTGCCTATATTATATCATGATAATAAGTATTTTATTACTAATATGTTTATAAAGTTATTTCATAAATAATTTTTAAATTTTATCTTTTTTTATTTTTTTTATTTTTAAAACTAAACTACTTTGAGAATCTACTTTGCTATATAATTTATAAATAATAATTTATAAATATGTACATACCTCAAGATCAGTAAAAGTTTTCAAACAATTTGTACATTTAAAACTAGCCCTACTAGTTGCATCTCTTTCTTCAGTTTCCATTCTCTTTCTCATTAAATCTAATTTATATTTTACTACATTTACAAAAGTCTTATAATTAATAAAATAATAATTAACTTTTTGTGCTTTTCCATCTGATCCAGTTTCCATTTTTAATCTAACTTGTATGAATTTATCATTACGTAATGTAGATATTCTAGCTCTTAACATTTTACGTTCAAATTTTAAAAGTTCACAAATATCATCTTCTTTCATACCTAATAAAATAGAATAATATAATCTTAAATATATGATGATATAATTTATATATTTTGTACTTACATGGATTTCTAACTAACATATCAACAATCAATGCATCTTCTATTGTATAAAATCCACGTACTACCAAACGTGCTAATTGTTTTAAACTACTGGGAACTTCTGTAACAAGTCTTTCTTCACCACTCATTTTGTTAATAGATATAATAAAATACAAGAGTTACTGTAAAAATTTTTATATATTATTATCCTCCATATAATTTATATTTATTTATAAAATATATTTTATAAATGATTTTATAATTATATTTGAATAATATTATAAAATATATATTATAAAATATATTATTTTAAATTTAATTTGTTATTGTAACAAAATACTAACCTTTAAAGTAGCATAAGTAGTACATTTATCATCAAATATGTCAAATAGATATCAGTATAAATAAATTAAAATATGTATCACAATAATAATTATACGTTCTCTCAAGAGAAATAAGAAAATAATAAAATAAAATACATTATTTTATTATTTGATTAAAAAAGACAAAATACCATTCCAACGGACGCTTGTTTATAAGTATAATTGCTTTTAGGTTATGTATTCATAATATAAAATTATCAAATGACAGCTTGTCAAACAGCAATATAAAAATAAAAAGATATACATTTTCATATGATTTAATGAAAATTATTAATGGCTGCAATTGATAAAGTTAAGATTATTGTCCTTGGCGATTCTGGTAAGAATATATATATAAAGCAATTCTATAATACTCTTAGTTATTGCCATTATCTCGTTATAGTATTATATGTAATTATTTATTATTTTATTAATTAAAATGTAAACAAAATGAATTTTATATTTAAAATATTTTATTTATATATAAACATATTTAATTTTTTAATTTTTTTAAACTAGAATTTATAATTTATACGTTATATTTTATGACATTATTTATAGGTTATTTATTGTTTTCCACATCTACATATATAATTTTATTTAAATTATATATTTAAATAATATTAGATATTTTTTCTTTTTTATTTTCAGGTGTGGGAAAAACATCATTAACACATTTAATATGTCAACAACAACCTATTAGTAATCCTTCATGGACTATAGGTTGCTCAGTAGAAGTTAAATTACATGAATACAAAGAAGGAACTCCTAATCAACGAAGATATTTTATTGAATTATGGGATATTGGAGGGAGTCAAAATCACAAAAATACAAGATCTGTATTTTATAATCCTACAAATGGTACATATATAAAATATATAATATTAGGAATATAATATAAAAAATTTAATAATAATATAAATTTAATAATTATTTATCATATAGGTATCATATTAGTTCATGATTTAACAAACAGAAAATCACAGCAAAATCTTCAAAAATGGCTTGAAGAAGTTTTGAGTAAAGATAGCAATTATATGAAATCAAAATCATTTGATGATTTTGATCCTGAAAAATTTGTAGGATCTACACAAGTAATATATATTCTAAATATTATATTATATTATATTATAATAATATTATATTATATTATAAGAATATAATATATATTCTAAATATTATTCTACATAATAAGATAATATATTGATACATCAATTTTTTTATATAATTTTGTGTGAATAAAATTATCTTTCTAGATACCAATTTTAGTTATTGGTACAAAATTAGATCTAGTTGCTGAAGTTAGAACAAATGTACAAAGACGTTCTTCAACTATTGCAGAAGAATGTGGTGCTGATGAAATATTTTTGGTATATTATTTTTTTTTATAATTATAATTAATAATATAATTTTATAAGATTTTTTTATTAATGTATTATTTTCAAGTTGATATTATTGCAGGATTGTCATCAAGTGAGATCACTTGCTGCTGGTTCTAGCTCCTCTGTTAAATTAAGTAGGTTTTTTGATAAAGTTATTGAAAGACGTTATTATTCTCCAAAGGAAGGAATCAGTCCTGATAAACGAAGACTGCCAATATATATCCCATACAGTTCAAAAATTTATCATAATGATTAAAAACTCAGAAAATTCACTTTTTTATTTTAGCATTAATAGAATTTTTATTCCTAAATTTTAACATTACATTCCTAATTTTTATGAAATACATATTTGTAGCAAAATGAAAATAAAACATAAATAATTATTTTAAATAATTA
>NW_006263814.1:2382-5463 GCF_000469605.1 Apis dorsata | reverse complement strand
AATACTAATTTTGTTAAATTATTGGAAGATAAATGATATTTTATTTTTTCCTATTTTTATTTGATAGTTTTAATTTATGAATAAGGCTTTATATAGCTCTCGAACTATGAACGAACATTAATAAAATATATTTGATGTTTCTATACTTTTTTGATTACGTCATAACTTAACGCGCGATAGATAATTTTTCAAACTAAATTTCATATTATGCATTTCCTTCTAATAGAATTAAAATATCATAAAAAAGAATATAAATTTTAATAAATTATATAAACGGAAATAAATGCATACATATTTGATTGAACATTTTTAACAATTATTAAATTTTGTATATTTATTAATATCATGTTTCACAACTACCCTTTAAATTTTCTAGTCTAAGTATTCTATTTTGAGATAGATGTATGTAATGTATTTTTATACGTAATATAAAGGTTAACACACGTACATCATTATCTGTTAAATCATAAATTCGATTGAATATGTGAATTTCTTTAATCATATATACAGAAAAACTTTTCTTTATTAATTTTTTAAATTAAATGTATATTTATCAGGCTATTATTTGTAAGAATAAATATTTGTTTAATTTGATAATTAATAATATATGTAAGTAATATATATAAGTAACGAATCACGAGCTTTTTTTTTTAGGATATCTTTTTCTATGATGATGATAACTTATTTGTCAAAAAAATTTTATAATCGAAATTATTTTATGAATTTGTTATCACGATTTCAATCTTATGATTTTATTCAAAGTTATGGATATGTTCATGATATTTCATTGATTGAAAAAGGCCCAATTGCTGTTTTAAAAAATAAAATAGCAAAAGGAGAACTAATGAAAGATGAGCACCAAATGAAAGTTACTAAGACATTGCAAAATATTTATGAAGAAATAAATGGATATAAACCTGAAGAATTCAGTTTATTAGATAAATGGCTAGGTAGAAAAAGAAAACAACCACCAAAAGGTCTATATCTTTATGGAGCAGTTGGTGGAGGTAAAACAATGTTAATGGATCTTTTCTACCAATGCTGCCAGGTATCTCAGTTAATAATTTATATAATTATTGCACATGGGGAGCCAAAATGTGTATTATTGATTATCTATATGATAATTCATAATATTTTTCAGCATAATTCATATAATAAAATAATTACTGCAACAAGGATTTACTTTATCTAGTGAAGGTAATAATATAAAAAAAAAAACTTTTTTAATTGTAATTATATATGGCTTTCCATATGCAGTACATAGCAAAATAAACTTTTAATTAAAAAAAAAATTAATAATTATCTTAAAAAATATTTTTTTAGATTAAAAATAAGAAAAGAGTTCATTTTCATTCTTTTATGTTGGATGTACATAATAAAGTACACGAAGTAAAGAAAAATATTGTACGAGATGTTAGTAGTACAAAACTTCAACCATTTGATCCAATACCACCAGTTGCAAGAAGTATTACTGAAGAAGCTTGGTTACTTTGTTTTGATGAATTTCAGGTTTAATTTAAAAACATATTATTCAATAATATATAATAATAATATTATATTAATATAATTATATTAATATAATATTATAATAATATAATATCATATTAATAAAAACTTATATATTATACTATATATATTATATATTATATATTATATATATTATAGGTAACTGATATTGCGGATGCTATGATATTAAAACGATTATTTACTGAACTTTTTAATAATGGTGTAATAGTTATTGCAACTAGTAATAGGGCACCCGATGATTTATACAAAAATGGATTACAAAGAGGAAATTTTATTCCATTTATACAAGTCTTAAAAAATTATTGTATTATAAATTCTCTAGATTCAGGTATAGATTATAGATTGAAAACAGGTCTTGGAAATGAAAAAATTTATTTCATGTATGTATATTTATACATAGATAAAATATAGTAAAATATTTTTTTATAAAGAAAACTAATTATTATAGAAAAGGAAAAGATGCAATAAGTGATGTGGATAAAGTATTTAAATATCTGTCGTCAAAAGAAAATGATGTTGTGAGATCTCGAACAATTTCTATAAGAGGTCGTAATGTTATCTTCAAAAAAACTTGTGGACAAATATTGGATTCAACTTTTGAAGAGTTATGTGATAGAGTAGGTTGTTTTAAATATCTTTTACTAAATTAGGATACTTTACTATATCATATTTTGTTTATAGCCACTTGGTGCTAGTGATTATTTAGAATTAAGTCAGGCATTTCACACAGTCATTATAAGAGATGTACCACAACTAAATTTTCGTCTTAAATCACAAACTAGAAGATTTATTACATTGATTGATACATTATATGATAATAAGGTAAATATATATTATCTTTATTTATTTTACATATTTATTAATTTAAATTGTAAATAATATATAATATATATATATAAAAAATAAATAAAATTTTTTTTTAGGTACGAGTTGTAATATCTGCAGCTGTACCACATACAAAACTTTTTGTACCAGAAGGAAATAATGAATATACAGATGAAAAACGAATGTTAATGGATGATTTAAAAATATCACGTGGTTCAGTAAGTTATACAGTGAAAATTATTATTTTTATTGATTGAGAAGTAAATTTATAATTTTTTATTTTTAATAGGATGACTACAAATCTAATCTTTTTACGGGAGAAGAAGAACTTTTTGCTTTTGATCGTACAATATCACGACTTTCGGAAATGCAAACGTCACAATATTGGGAACAATGGCAATATTATAGATAATAATAATTTAAATTAATAAAAATTTTATTAGTCTGTTTGATAATATTATTATTCAGATAACTAAATTGCAAAATTATTGATAATAGATATTTTCAAAAAAGTACAATATTTCTTAGAAAAAATGTAATATTCAACTATGATATATTAAAGGTATTTTAAACGAAATATTTTAAAATATTATAAATATATTTATAATATATTTATTTCTATTATATATATTTATTTATTTTATATATAACTATAAATATTATGCAATAATAAACAATTACACGTATTAAATATAGGAAATATATTGTGAAATATTTCAATAGGATATT